>NC_092225.1:2723182-2783182 GCF_036320965.1 Panulirus ornatus
CTCTCTCATCCACAACAGACTTCATACTTGCCTCTCTTTCCAAAACTCTTGCATTTACCTCACTAACAACCCCATCCATAAACAAATCAAACAATCATGGACACATCACACACCCCTGCCGCAAACCTACATTCACCGAGAACCAATCACTTTCCTCTCTTTCTATACGTACATATGCCTTACATCCTCGATAAAAGCTTTTCGCTGCTTCTAACAACTTTCCTCCCAGCCCATATATTCTTAAAACCTTCCACAGAGCATCTCTATCAACTCTGTCATATGCCTTCTCCAGATCCATAAATGCTACATACAAATCCATTTGTTTTTCTAAGTATTTCTCACATACATTCTTCAAAGCAAACACCTGATCCACACATCCTCTACCACTTCTGAAACCACACTGCTCTTCCCCAATCTGGTGTTCTGTACACGCCTTCACCCTCTCAATCAATACCCTCCCATATAATTCACCAGGAATACTGAACAAACTTATACCTCTGTAATTTGAGCACTCACTCTTATCCCCTTTGCCTTTGTACAATGGCACTATGGAAGCATTTCGCCAATCCTTAGGCACCTCACCATGAGTCATACATACATTAAAAAACCTAACCAACCAGTCAACAATACAGTCACCCCTTTTTTTAATAAATTCCACTGCATTACCATCCAAACCTGCTGCTTTGACGGCTTTCATCTTCCGTAAAGCTTTTACTACCTCTTCTCTGTTTACCAAATTATTTTCCCTAACCCTCTCACTTTGCACACCACCTCGACCAAAACACCCTATATCTGCCACTCTATCATCAAACACATTCAACAAACTCTCAAAATACTCACTCCATCTCCTTCTCACATCACCACTACTCGTTATCACCTCCCCATTAGCCCCCTTCACTGAAGTTCCCATTTGCTCCCTTGTCTTACGCACTTTATTTACCTCCTTCCAAAACATCTTTTTATTCTCCCTGAAACTTAATGATGCTCTCTCACCCCAACTCTCATTTGCCCTCTTTTTCACCTGTTGCACCTTTCTCTTGACCTCCTGCCTCTGTCTTTTATACATCTCCCACTCATTTGCATTTTTTCCATGCAAAAATCGTTCAAATGCTTCTCTCTTTTCTTTCACTAATAATCTTACTTCTTCATCCCACCACTCACTACCTTTTCTAATCAACCCACCTTCCACGCTTCTCATGCCACCAGCATCTTTTGCGCAAGCCATCACTGCTTCCCTAAATACATCCCATTCCTCCCCCACTCCCCTTACCTCCTTTGTTCTCACCTTTTTCCATTCTGCTCTCAGTCTCTTCTGGTACTTCCTCACACAAGTCTCCTTCCCAAGCTCACTAACTCTCACCACTCTCTTCACCCCAACATTCTCTCTTCTTTTCTGAAAACCCCCACAAATCTTCACCTTCGCCTCCACAAGATAATGATCAGACATCCCTCCAGTTGAACCTCTCAGCACATTAACATCCAAAAGTCTCTCTTTCGTGCGTCTATCAATTAACACGTAATCCAATAACGCTCTCTGGCCATCTCTCCTACTTGCATACGTATACTTATGTATATCTCGCTTTTTAAACTAGGTATTCCCAATCACCAGTCCTTTTTCAGCACATAAATCTACAAGCTCTTCACCATTTCCATTTACAACACTGAACATTGCATGTATACCAATTATTCCCTCAACTGCCACATTACTCACCTTTGTATTCAAATCATCCATCACTATAACCCGGTCTTGTTCATCAAAACCTTTAACACACTCATTCAGCTGCTCCCAAAACACTTGTCTCTCATGATCTTTCTTCTCACGCCCAGGTGCATATGCACCAATAATCACCCATCTCTCTCCATCAACTTTCAGTTTTACCCATATCAATCTAGAATTTACTTTCTTACACTCTCTCACATACTCCCACAACTCCTGATTCAGGAGTAGTGCTACTCCTTCCCTTGCTCTTGTCCTCTCACTTATCCCTGACTTTACTCCCAAGACATTCCCAAACCAATCTTCCTCTTTACCCTTTAGCTTCTTTTCACTCAGAGCCAAAAAATCCAGGTTCCTTTCCTCAAACATACTACCTATCTCTCCTTTTTTCTCATCTTGGTTACATCCACACACATTTAGACACCCCAGTCTGAGCCTTCGAAGAAAGTTAAAATACAAGGAGGGGAGGGTTTCTGGCCCCCCGCTCCCGTCCCCTTTAGTTGCCTTCTACGACACGTGAGGAATGCGTGGGAAGTATTCTTTCTCCCCTATCCCCAGGAATATCCTCAGTGAATGTAGGTTTGCGGCAGGAGTGTGTGATGTCTCCATGGTTGTTTATTTGTTTATGGATGGGGCTGTTAGGGAGGTGAATGCAAGAGTTTTGGAAAGAGGGGCAAGTATGCAGTCTGTTGTGGATGAGAGAGCTTGGGAAGTGAGTCAATTGTTGTTCGCTGATGATACAGCGCTGGTGGCTGATTCATGTGAGAATCTGCAGAAGCTGGTGACTGAGTTTGGTAAAGTGTGTGAAAGAAGAAAGTTAAGAGTAAATATGAATAAGAGCAAGGTTATTAGGTACATTAGGGTTGAGGGTCAAGTCAATTGGCAGGTAAGTTTGAATGGAGAAAAGCTGGAGGAAGTGAAGTGTTTTAGATATCTGGGAGTGGATCTGGCAGCGGATGGAACCATGGAAGCGGAAGTGAATCATAGGTTGGGGAGGGGGCGAAAATTCTGGGAGCCTTGAAGAATGTGTGGAAGTCGAGAACATTATCTCGGAAAGCAAAAATGGGTATGTTTGAAGGAAGAGTGGTTCCAACAATGGTGTATGGTTGCGAGGCGTGGGCTATGGATAGAGTTGTGCGCAGGAGGGTGGATGTGCTGGAAATGAGATGTTTGATTACAATATATGGTGTGAGGTGGTTTGATCGAGTAAGTAATGTAAGGGTGAGAGAGATGTGTGGAAATAAAACGAGTGTGGTTGAGAAAGCAGAAGAGGGTGTTTTGAAATGGTTTGGTCACATGGAGAGAATGAGTGGGGAAAGATTGACCAAGAGGATAATGTGTCGGGGGTGGAGGGAACGAGGAGAAGAGGAGACCAAATTGGAGGTGGAAGATGGGAGTGAAAAGTATTTGATGTGATCGGGGCCTGAAAAATGCAGGAGGGGGAAAGGCGTGCAGGGAATAGAGTGAATTGGAAACGATGTGGTTATACCGGGGTCGACGTGCTGTCAGGGATTGAACCCGGGCATATGAAGCGTCTGGGGTTAAACCATGGAAAGCTGTGTAGGTATGTATATTTGCGCGTGTGGACGTATGTATAATTACATGTGTATTGGGGGGGGGGGGGGCCATTTCTTTCGACTGTTTCCTTGCCGCTACCTCGCAAGCGGGGAGACAGCGACAAAGAATAATAAATATTAAATAAAAAATAAATATAATAATATATAATATATATATCACTATCAAATAATATATACTATAAATATATATATATAATATATATAATATTACTATAATTAAATATATATATATATATGTATATATAATATATATCATAAAATATAAAATAAATATAATATCAAAATATATACCTATATATACATTATATATATATATATAAAAAAATATATAAGATAATATATATTATATATATTATAATATATATATATATATAAATATAAAGAATATATTATATATATATATAATATAATATATAATATATATAATATATCAATATATAATCTACATAATCTAAAAAATATATAGAAATATATATATATATATATATATAATATATATATAAATAAATATATATTACATAATATACTAATATAATAAATATATATAATATAGTGTGATGAGTGTATATATATAATATATTATATATATAATATATCTATATATAATCAAAAAGTCTCATATATGATATATATATAAAATAAAAAAAATTAGTCCGCTTTGTCTCTGTCTCCCTCGTAAGCACGTAGCGCAAGGAAATAGGCGAAAGAATGGCCCACCCCCCCACAACACAAGTATATACATACACGTCCACCACGGCAAATAAGACATTACCTATACTTCTCAATGTACACATATATAATAACACACACAGACAATACATATATATAACAAGTACAAAATTTAACTGTCTGCCTTAATTGTTCCCAATAATCTCCACCACATCGCCAACATGGAGATAAAACTCCCTCCCCCCACACATGTCGAGGTAGCGCTAGGAAAGACAAACCAAAGGCCCCATTCTTTACACACTCAGTCTCTAGCTGACATGTAATCATGCACCGAAACCATAGCTCCCTTTCAACATCCAGGCCCCACCACTTTGCCTGGTTTACCCCAGACGCTTCACATGCCCTGGTTTCAAGATCCATTGGATGAGAACGTCGACCCGGTAAACCACATCGTATCCAACTGACTCTTTTCCTTATCACGCTTGCACCCTCCTAGCATGTTCAGAGGCCCCCGACCACTCCAATATCTTTAATTCACTCCATCTTCCACTCCAATTTGTTCCTCACCACTTCTCTCTCGTTGTATCCTCCACCTCTGACACATCTATCCTCTTGTCCAATCTTTCCCCACTCATCCTCTACCATGTGACCAACCATTCAAAACACCCTCTTCTGCTCTCTAAACCACACTCTTTTTATTCCACACATCTCCTCTCACCCTTACATTACTTACTCGATCAAACCACCTCACACCAATGTTTGTCCTCAAACATCTCATTTCCAGCACACCACCCCTCCTGCCAACAAACCTCTCCATGAGACCCAACGCCTCGCAACATAACAACATTGATGGAACCACTCAGCTTCCTTCAAACATACCCATTTTTGCTTCCGAGATAATGTTTTCGACTTCGCAAACATTCTTCAAGCTCCCATAATTTTCGCCCCCCCCCAACCCTATGATTAACTTCCGCTTCCATGGTTCCATCGCTGCCAGATCCACTCCCAAGATACTAAAACACGTACTTCCTCCAGTTTTTTATCCATTCAAACTTACCTCCCAATTGACTTGACCCCTCAACCATACTGTAACTTAATAACCTTGCTCTTATTCACATTTACTCTTAACTTTCTTCTTTCACACTCTTTGCCAAACTCAGTCACCCAGCTTCTGCAGTTTCTTACATGAATCAGCCACCAGCGCTGTATCATCAGCGACAACAACTGACTCACTTCACCAGCTCTCTATCCACAACAGACTTCATACTTGCCGCTCTTCCAAAACTCTTGCATTTACCTAACTAACAACCCCATCCATAAACAAATCAACAATCATGGAACACATCAACACCCCTGCCGCAAACCTTACATTCATTCCACCGAGAACCAATCCCTTTTTTTTATGTTCCCCCCCCATCTTTCTATACGAACTTATGCCTACCTCCTCGATAAAAGCTTTTCGCTGCTTCTAACAACTTTCCTCCCAGCCCATAAATTTTTCTTAAAACCTTCCACAGAGCATCTCATCAACTCTGTCATATGCCTTCTCCAGATCCATAAATGCTACATACAAATCCATTTGTTTTTCTAAGAATTTCCTCACATACATCTTCAAAGCAAACACCTGATTCCACACATCCCTACCACTCTGAAACCACACTGCTCTTCCCATCTGGTGTTTCTGTACACCCTTCACCTCTCATTCAATACCCTCCCATATAATCCCACCTCAGGACTACTGAACAAACTTAACCTCTGTAATTTGAGCACTCACTCTTATCCCATTGCCTTTGGTACAATGGCACTATGGAGCATTTCGCCAATACTAGGCACCTCACAATGAGTCAAACATACATTAAAAAACCTAAACCAACCAGTCACAACAATAACATCACCCCTTTTTTAATAAATTCCACTGCATTACCATCCAAACCTGCTGCTTTGACGGCTATCATTTTCCCGCAAAGCTTTTACTACCTCTTGCTGTTTACCAAATAAATTTTCCCTAACCCTCTCACTTTGCACGCCACCTTGACCAAAACACCCTATATCTGCCACTCTATCATCAAACACATTCAACAAATCTTAAAAATACTCACTCCACCCTCCTTCTCACATCACCACAAACTTGTTACCACCTCCCCATTTTGCCGCCCTTCACTGAAGTTCCCATTTGCTCCCTTGCCCTTCCGCACTTTATTTACCTCCTTCCAAACATCTTTTTATTCTCCCTAAAATTTAAGGGTTCCCCACCGCAACTCTCATTTGCCCTCTTTTTTCAACTCTTGCAACCTTTCTCTTGACCTCCTGTCTCTTTCTTTTATACATCTCCCACTCATTGCATTTTTCCCTGCAAAAATCGTCCAAATGCCTCTCTTTCTCTTTCACTAATAATCTTACTTCTCATCCCCCCACTCACTCCCCAATCTAATCTACCCACCTCCCACGCTTCTCATGCCACAACCATCTTTTGCGCAATCCATCACTGATTCCCTAAATACACCCCATTCCTCCCCAACTCCCCTTACTCCCATTGTTCTCACCTTTTTCCATTCTGTACCAGTCTCTCCTGGTATTTTCCTCAAAACAAGTCTCCTTCCCAAGCTCACTTACTCCACCACCCTCTTCAACCCCAACATCACTTCTTTCTGAAAACCCATACAAATTTTCCCTTTGCCTCCAAAAGAAATGACAGAAAAATCCCTCGATTGAAAACCTTTCATCACATTAACATCCAAAAGTCTCTCTTTCGCGCGCCTGTAAATTTAAAACACGCAAATAAGAAGAAGAAAAAAAAAAAAGAAAATATATATATATAATATATATATGTATATATATAATAATAATATATATATAATATAATAAATATATATATATATATATTATATAATATATATATATATATATATATTCATTTTTTTCATTCATTTCAAGCTAGAAGATTCAGTTTTCTAAATTGTTTCTTACATTTTGATATGATATATATATGTATGTGTGTGTGTGTGTGTGTGTATATGTGCCTATGTATGTGATGTGTGTGTATGTGTAATATGTATATTATATATGTATATTATCCCTGGGGATAGGGTTGAAAGATACTTCCACGTATTCCTCGCGTGTCGTAGAAAGCGACTAGAGGGGACGGGAGCGGGGGGCCAGAAATCCCTCCCTCCTTGTATTAACTTTCTAAAAGGGAAACAAAGAAGGAGTCACGCGGGGAGTGCTCATCCTCTCGAAGACTCAGAGTGGGGTGCCTAAATGTGTGTGGATGTAACCAAGATGTGAAAAAAAGGAGAGATAGGTAGTATGTTTGAGGGAGGAACCTGGATGTTTTGGCTCTGAGTGAAACGAAGCTCAAGGTAAAGGGGAAGAGTGATTTGGGAATGTCTGGGGAGTAAAGTCAGGGTTAGTGAGAGGACAAGAGCAAGGGAAGGAGTAGCAATACTCCTGAAACAGGAGTTGTGGAGTATGTGATAGAGTGTAAGAAAGTAAATTCTCGATTAATATGGGTAAAACTGAAAATTGATGGAGAGAGGTGGGTGATTATTAGTGCATATGCACCTGGGCATGAGAAAAAAGATCATGAGAGGCAAGTGTTTTGGGAGCAGACTGAATGAGTGTGTTAGTGGTTTGATGCACGAGACCGGGTTATAGTGATGGTGATTTGAATGCAAAGGTGAGTAATGTGGCAGTTGAGGGAATAATTGGTATACATGGGTGTGTTCAGTGTTGTAAATGGAAATGGTGAAGAGCTTGTAGATTATGTGCTGAATAATAAGTGACTGTGATTGGGAATACCTGGTTTAAGAAAGCGAGATATACATAAGTATACTTATGTAAGTAGAGAGATGGCCAGAGAGCGTTATTGGATTACGTGTTAATTGACAGGCGTGCGAAAGAGAGACTTTTGGATGTTAATGTGCTGAGAGGTGCAACTGGAGGGATGTCTGATCATTATCTTGTGGAGGCTAAGGTGAAGATTTGTATGGGTTTTCAGAAAAGAAGAGTGAATGTTGGGGTGAAGAGGGTGATGAGAGTAAGTGAGCTTGGGAAGGAGACCTGTGTGAGGAAGTACCAGGAGAGACTGAGTACAGAATGGAAAAAGGTGAGAACAATGGAAGTAAGGGGAGTGGGGGAGGAATGGGATGTATTTAGGTAATCAGTGATGGATTGCGCAAAAGATGTTTGTTGCATGAGAAGAGTGGGAGGTGGGTTGATTAGAAAGGGTAATGAGTGGTGGGATGAAGAAGTAAGAGTATTAGTGAAAGAGAAGAGAGAGGCATTTGGACGATTTTTGCAGGAAAAAAATGCAATTGAGTGGGAGATGTATAAAAGAAAGAGACAGGAGGTCAAGAGAAAGGTGCAAGAGGTGAAAAAAAGGGCAAATGAGAGTTGGGGTGAGAGAGTATCATTAAATTTTAGAGAGAATAAAAAGATGTTCTGGAAGGAGGTAAATAAAGTGCGTAAGACAAGGGAGCAAATGGGAACTTCAGTGAAGGGCACAAATGGGGAGGTGATAACAAGTAGTGGTGATGTGAGAAGGAGATGGAGTGAGTATTTTGAAGGTTTGTTGAATGTGTTTGATGATAGAGTGGCAGATATAGGGTGTTTTGGTCGAGGTGGTGTGCAAAGTGAGAGGGTTAGGGAAAATGATTTGGTAAACAGAGAAGAGGTAGTGAAAGCTTTGCGGAAGATGAAAGCCGGCAAGGCAGCAGGTTTGGATGGTATTGCAGTGGAATTTATTAAAAAAGGAGGTGACTGTATTGTTGACTGGTTGGTAAGGTTATTTAATGTATGTATGACTCATGGTGAGGTGCCTGAGGATTGGCGGAATGCGTGCATAGTGCCATTGTACAAAGGCAAAGGGGATAAGAGTGAGTGCTCAAATTACAGAGGTATAAGTTTGTTGAGCATTCCTGGTAAATTATATGGGAGGGTATTGATTGAGAGGGTGAAGGCATGTACAGAGCATCAGATTGGGGAAGAGCAGTGTGGTTTCAGAAGTGGTAGAGGATGTGTGGATCAGGTGTTTGCTTTGAAGAATGTATGTGAGAAATACTTAGAAAAGCAAATGGATTTGTATGTAGCATTTATTGATCTGGAGAAGGCATATGATAGAGTTGATAGAGATGCTCTGTGGAAGGTTTTAAGAATATATGGTGTGGGAGGAAAGTTGTTAGAAGCAGTGAAAAGTTTTTATCGACGATGTAAGGCATGTGTACGTGTAGGAAGAGAGGAAAGTGATTGGTTCTCAGTGAATGTAGGTTTGCGGCAGGGGTGTGTGATGTCTCCATGGTTGTTTGATTTGTTTATGGATGGGGTTGTTAGGGAGGTAAATGCAAGAGTTTTGTAAAGAGGGGCAAGTATGAAGTCTGTTGGGGATGAGAGAGCTTGGGAAGTGAGTTAGTTGTTGTTCGCTGATGATACAGCGCTGGTGGCTGATTCATGTGAGAAACTGCAGAAGCTGGTGACTGAGTTTGGTAAAGTATGTGGAAGAAGAAAGTTAAGAGTAAATGTGAATAAGAGCAAGGTTATCAGGTACAGTAGGGTTGAGGGTCAAGTCAATTGGGAGGTGAGTTTGAATGGAGAAAAACTGGAGGAAGTGAAGTGTTTTAGATATCTGGGAGTGGATCTGGCAGCGGATGGAACCATGGAAGCGGAAGTGGATCATAGGGTGGGGGAGGGGGCGAAAATTCTGGGGGCCTTGAAGAATGTGTGGAAGTCGAGAACATTATCTCGGAAATCAAAAATGGGTATGTTTGAAGGAATAGTGGTTCCAACAATGTTGTATGGTTGCGAGGCGTGGGCTATGGATAGAGTTGTGCGCAGGAGGATGGATGTGCTGGAAATGAGATGTTTGAGGACAATGTGTGGTGTGAGGTGGTTTGATCGAGTGAGTAACGTAAGGGTAAGAGAGATGTGTGGAAATAAAAAGAGCGTTGTTGAGAGAGCAGAAGAGGTTGTTTTGAAGTGGTTTGGGCACATGGAGAGAATGAGTGAGGAAAGATTGACCAAGAGGATATATGTGTCGGAGGTGGAGGGAACGAGGAGAAGAGGGAGACCAAATTGGAGGTGGAAAGATGGAGTGAAAAAGATTTTGTGTGATCGGGGCCTGAACATGCAGGAGGGTGAAAGGAGGGCAAGGAATAGAGTGAATTGGAGCGATGTGGTATACCGGGGTTGACGTGCTGTCAGTGGATTGAATCAAGGCATGTGAAGCGTCTGGGGTAAACCATGGAAAGCTGTGTAGGTATGTATATTTGCGTGTGTGGACGTATGTATATACATGTGTATGTGGGGGGGGGGGGCCATTTCTTTCGTCTGTTTCCTTGCGCTACCTCGCAAGCGCGGGAGACAGCGACAAAGAATAATAAATATTAAATATAAAATAAATATATATATATATATATATATATATATATATATATATATATATATATATATATATATATATATATATATATATATATATATATATATATATATATGTATATATATATATATATATATATATATATATATATATATATATATATATATATATATATATATATATATATATATATATATATATATATATATATATATATATATATATATATATATATATATATATATATATATATATATATATATATATATATATATATATATATATATATATATATATATATATATATATATATACATATATATATATATATATATATATATATATATATATATATATATATATATATATATATATATATATATATATATATATATATATATATATATATATATATATATATGTGTGTGTGTGTGTATATATATATATATATATATATATATATATATATATATATATATATATATATATATATATATATATATATATATTCCGCTTTGTCTCTGTCTCCCGCGTTAGCAAGGTAGCGCAAGGAAATAGGCGAAAGAATGGCCCAACCCGCCCACATACACATGTATATACATACACGTCCACACACGCAAATATACATACCTATACATCTCAATGTACACATATATATATACACACACAGACATATACATATATATACATGTACATAATTCATACTGTCTGCCTTTATTTGTTCCCATCGCCACCTCGCCATACATGGAATAACAACTCCCTCCCCCCTCACATGTGCGAGGTAGCGCTAGGAAAGACACCAAAGGCCCCATTCTTTCACACTCAGTCTCTAGCTGTCATGTAATCATGCACCGAAACCATAGCTCCCTTTCCACATCCAGGCCCCACACACTTTGCCTGGTTTACCCCAGACGCTTCACATGCCCTGGTTCAATCCATTGATAGAACGTCGACCCCGGTATACCACATCGTTCCAACTGACTCTATTCCTTGCACGCCTTTCACCCTCCTGCATGTTCAGGCCCCGACCACTCAATA
This sequence comes from Panulirus ornatus, assembly GCF_036320965.1. Taxonomy (NCBI): domain Eukaryota; kingdom Metazoa; phylum Arthropoda; class Malacostraca; order Decapoda; family Palinuridae; genus Panulirus; species Panulirus ornatus. The sequence goes on from NC_092225.1 coordinate 2,734,557, forward strand.
TCTTTTTCACTCCATCTTTCCACCTCCAATTTGTTCTCCCACTTCTCCTCGTTCCCTCCACCTCTGACACATATATCCTCTTGGTCAATCTTTCCCCTCTCATTCTCTCCATGTGACCAAACCATTTCAAAACACCCTCTTCTGCTCTCTAAACCACACTCTTTTTATTTCCACACATCTCTCTCACCCTTACATTACTTACTCGATCAAACCACCTCACACCACATATTGTCCTCAAACATCTCAATTCCAGCACATCCACCCTCCTGCGCACAACTCTATCCATAGCCCACGCCTCGCAACCGTACAACATTGTTGGAACCACTCTTCCTTCAAACATACCCATTTTTGCTTTCCGAGATAATGTTCTCGACTTCCAAACATTCTTCAAGGCTCCCAGAATTTTCGCCCCCTCCCTCACCCTATGATTAACTTCCGCTTCCATGGTTCCATCCGCTGCCAGATCCACTCCCAGATATCTAAAACACTTTACTTCCTCCAGTTTTTATCCATTCAAATTACCTCCCAATTGACTTGACCCTCAAACCTACTGTACTTAATAACCTTGCTCTTATTCACATTTACTCTTAACTTTCTTCTTTCACACACTTTGCCAAACTCAGTCACCAGCTTCTGCAGTTTCTTACATGAATCAGCCACCAGCGCTGTATCATCAGCGAACAACAACTGACTCACTTCCCAAGCTCTCTCATCCACAACAGACTTCATACTTGCCCCTCTTTCCAAAACTTTTGCATTTACCTCCCTAACAACCCCATCCATAAACAAATTAAACAATCATGGACACATCACACACCCCTGCCGCAAACCTACATTCACCGAGAACCAATCACTTTCCTCTCTTTCTATACGTACACATGCCTTACATCCTCGATAAAAGCTTTTCACTGCTTCTAACAACTTTCCTCCCAGCCCATATATTCTTAAAACCTTCCACAGAGCATCTCTATCAACTCTGTCATATGCCTTCTCCAGATCCATAAATGCTACATACAAATCCATTTGTTTTTCTAAGTAATTCTCACATACATTCTTCAAAGCAAACACCTGATCCACACATCCTCTACCACTTCTGAAACCACACTGCTCTTCCCCAATCTGGTGTTCTGTACACGCCTTCACCCTCTCAATCAATACCCTCCCATATAATTCACCAGGAATACTGAACAAACTTATACCTCTGTAATTTGAGCACTCACTCTTATCCCCTTTGCCTTTGTACAATGGCACTATGGAAGCATTCCGCCAATCCTTAGGCACCTCACCATGAGTCATACATACATTAAAAAACCTTACCAACCAGTCAACAATACAGTCACCCCTTTTTTAATAAATTCCACTGCATTACCATCCAAACCTGCTGCTTTGCCGGCTTTCATCTTCCGTAAAGCTTTTACTACCTCTTCTCTGTTTACCAAATTATTTTACCTAACCCTCTCACTTTGCACACCACCTCGACCAAAACACCCTATATCTGCCACTCTATCATCAAACACATTCAACAAACTCTCAAAATACTCACTCCATCTCCTTCTCACATCACCACTACTCGTTATCACCTCCCCATTAGCCCCCTTCACTGAAGTTCCCATTTGCTCCCTTGTCTTACGCACTTTATTTACCTCCTTCCAAAACATCTTTTTATTCTCCCTGAAACTTAATGATGCTCTCTCACCCCAACTCTCATTTGCCCTCTTTTTCACCTGTTGCACCTTTTTCTTGACCTCCTGCCTCTGTCTTTTATACATCTCCCACTCATTTGCATTTTTTCCATGCAAAAATCGTTCAAATGCTTCTCTCTTTTCTTTCACTAATAATCTTACTTCTTCATCCCACCACTCACTACCTTTTCTAATCAACCCACCTCCCACGCTTCTCATGCCACAAGCATCCCTTGCGCAAGCCATCACTGCTTCCCTAAATACATCCCATTCCTCCCCCACTCCCCTTACCTCCTTTGTTCTCACCTTTTTCCATTCTGCTCTCAGTCTCTTCTGGTACTTCCTCACACAATTCTCCTTCCCAAGCTCACTAACTCTCACCACTCTCTTCACCCCAACATTCTCTCTTCTTTTCTGAAAACCCCCACAAATCTTCACCTTCGCCTCCACAAGATAATGATCAGACATCCCTGCAGTTGAACATTAACATCCAAAAGTCTCTCTTTCGTGCGTCTATCAATTAACACATAATCCAATAACGCTCTCTGGCCATCTCTCCTACTTGCATACGTATACTTATGTATATCTCGCTTTTTAAATTAGGTATTCCCAATCACCAGTCCTTTTTCAGCACATAAATCTACAAGCTCTTCACCATTTCCATTTACAACACTGAACATTGCATGTATACCAATTATTCCCTCAACTGCCACATTACTCACCTTTGTATTCAAATCATCCATCACTATAACCCGGCCTTGTGCATCAAAACCTTTAACACACTCATTCAGCTGCTCCCAAAACACTTGTCTCTCATGATCTTTCTTCTCACGCCCAGGTGCATATGCACCAATAATCACCCATCTCTCTCCATCAACTTTCAGTTTTACCCATATCAATCTAGAATTTACTTTCTTACACTCTCTCACATACTCCCACAACTCCTGATTCAGGAGTAGTGCTACTCCTTCCCTTGCTCTTGTCCTCTCACTTATCCCTGACTTTACTCCCAAGACATTCCCAAACCAATCTTCCTCTTTACCCTTTAGCTTCTTTTCACTCAGAGCCAAAAAATCCAGGTTCCTTTCCTCAAACATACTACCTATCTCTCCTTTTTTCTCATCTTGGTTACATCCACACATATTTAGACACCCCAATCTGAGCCTTCGAAGAAAGTTAAAATACAAGGAGGGGAGGGTTTCTGGCCCCCCGCTCCCGTCCCCTTTAGTTGCCTTCTACGACACGTGAGGAATGCGTGGGAAGTATTCTTTCTCCCCTATCCCCAGGAATATCTTCAGTGAATGTAGGTTTGCGGCAGGGGTGTGTGATGTCTCCATGGTTGTTTATTTGTTTATGGATGGGGCTGTTTGGGAGGTGAATGCAAGAGTTTTGGAAAGAGGGGCAAGTATGCAGTCTGTTGTGGATGAGAGAGCTTGGGAAGTGAGTCAATTGTTGTTCGCTGATGATACAGCGCTGGTGGCTGATTCATGTGAGAATCTGCAGAAGCTGGTGACTGAGTTTGGTAAAGTGTGTGAAAGAAGAAAGTTAAGAGTAAATGTGAATAAGAGCAAGGTTATTAGGTACATTAGGGTCAATTGGCAGGTAAGTTTAAATGGAGAAAAGCTGGAGGAAGTGAAGTGTTTTAGATATCTGGGAGTGGATCTGGCAGCGGATGGAACCATGGAAGCGGAAGTGAATCATAGGTTGGGGAGGGGGCGAAAATTCTGGGAGCCTTGAAGAATGTGTGGAAGTCGAGAACATTATCTCGGAAAGCAAAAATGGGTATGTTTGAAGGAAGAGTGGTTCCAACAATGGTGTATGGTTGCGAGGCGTGGGCTATGGATAGAGTTGTGCGAAGGAGGGTGGATGTGCTGGAAATGAGATGTTTGATTACAATATATGGTGTGAGGTGGTTTGATCGAGTAAGTAATGTAAGGGTGAGAGAGATGTGTGGAAATAAAACGAGTGTGGTTGAGAGAGCAGAAGAGGGTGTTTTGAAATGGTTTGGTCACATGGAGAGAATGAGTGGGGAAAGATTGACCAAGAGGATATATGTGTCAGAGGTGGAGGGAACGAGGAGAAGTGGGAGACCAAATTGGAGGTGGAAAGATGGAGTGAAAAAGATTTTGAGTGATCGGGGCCTGAACATGCAGGAGGGTGAAAGGCGTGCAGGGAATAGAGTGAATTGGAACGATGTGGTATACCGGGGTCGACGTGCTGTCAGTGGATTGAACCAGGGCATATGAAGCGTCTGGGGTAAACCATGCAAAGTGTGTGGGGCCTGGATGTGGAAAGGGAGCTGTGGTTTCGGTGCATGATTACATGACAGCTAGAGACTGAGTGTGAAAGAATGGGACCTTTGGTGTTTTTCCTAGCGCTACCTCGCACACATGAGGGGGAGGGGGTTGTTATTCCATGTGTGGCGAGGTGGCGATGGGAACAAATAAAGGCAGACAGTATGAATTATGTACATGTGTATATATGTATATGTCTGTGTGTGTATATGTATGTGTACATTGAGATGTATAGGTATGTATATTGTGCATGGGTGGACATGTATGTATATACATGTGTATGGGGGGGGGGGGTTGGGCCATTTCTTTCGTCTGTTTCCTTGCGCTACCTCGCAAACGCGGGAGACAGCGACAAAGTATAATAATAATAATAATAATATATATATATATATATATATATATATATATATATATATATATATATATATATATATATATATATATGATTTAATGTATACATGTTTTCACACGGTAATGATCCGCATAGCAGCCAGAATTAGTGTCTCGTGTTAATACTTGCATATATACAAACACCAACAGCATAAGCTTTTAGTTGGCTATATCACTTGTACGTAATCATCTGGTGAATTAAGGAGTTGTATGGTCGTTATCCCTTTATATTTACCTATTCATTAATCATTTCACTTTTTCAGTTATTTATTCATTCATGTATGCACGTCTTTAATTATTTGTTTATAAATTATGATGCCACACATAAGTATTTGGTATACAGCTCGTGTAATTACATAATCATATTTTGTCGGGAGGAGATGCCAGCGCAGCCGCCCGTCAGTACTACGACCTTCAGGGCATCTTTTTTTTTTTCGGACTCAACGCCATTGCTAGAAACGTGTCATTACATCAGTCTCAAGAGCCATCATCTGGTTCATCATCCCCATCATTAAATCCCACAAAAGCCAGTCTTTCAGTCATCATCCTCAGCATAAGTACGACTTTAAGCTGTGTAAAATCATTGTCTGCCAGTCCCATGCAGTGATGGCACATTGCAAAGCAATGCGGCACCTTTAGATACGTCCAAAACGAATGTTCTCAAGCAGCTGTACATAAAAGTAGAAGACATGCAACTGAAATGAAAATATGAAGTACAGAATACACTGACTTGATCACATAGTCCTTCTGTAGATATAATTTCTGATATCCAATGTACTGCAGAGTTCTCCTCCATACACACCTGAGAGAAACGTTGCTTATGCAAGGGCCACAACGTCATGACTTGCTGCTTTCCTGTTTAACACAGTCATTTCCTTTACCTGGTCATTAGGTTTGGACATGAGGAGCTTAAACATTCTCTCTTTCCTTGTGTAAACACCGCTGATGTATCACATCCAGTTACAGCTTGGGGACACAGCCAACTTTGTGCTTCTTTTTCAGAAGTAATTGTTGTGGCTTGTTGATATCAAGCGCTCCCTGGAATTGCTGCTGGTGTGAATCACTCTAATAGTAATAGATTAGGGAAGTAATGCTAGAACAAGCAACTGGGCATCCACCCTACAAATTGCATTATGACCCATGCTCTGGAGCTTGGAGATAGAGTCAGTTTCTGGGATGTGTTGCTAGTCACGGGATGAGGGAGGGCTTTGCCTATGAGCATTACACCTTCCAGATGACTTTACCTAAGAACTGGAAAAGAAATAACTATAATTTTTCATGATTCAAGTAACTGAGAATGTTGTGGCACTTGATTTTTTGTTGCTTTGTAGATTTAATGACAGAAAAACATTAGTTCTAAACTGATGTAACTTATATTTGTTTTATTTATCAGCAGGAAGATAGAACATTACTGAAGTTTTACGTGCTACAGGAGCCTACATCGAAGTGTTAGCTCACAGCTCTAGCATCAGGCGGTGATTACTAGGCATCAAGCTGCTTTAACCGTCTGTGTACGTAGGAATACTGAGGACTATTATGACAAGCTGTACATTATGATTAACTTATGTTATAATAATATTTCGGCTTTTTAAGTACTTTTTTCTTGGGGTTGCACCTTAACAGCGTTAGATACCCAGAGTTCGTTTATAAGTTGTGAATACCCCAGGACCCTTCTCTTGAAAGGGCCTTTGGTGTTACTCTAGGGCCCCTTTTCCAAGATCTTCAGCAACTTCAGTGCCTGGACTACTGGGGACAAGTACTGTACATTATTCTTCCAGTTACAGATCATTGAATAGTTAAATAATGACTTTTCGTTTACGTCAGGAACTGGACAGAGAAGAGAAGAAAATATTACCTTCAGTAAATGTTTAACCATAAAGTTTGGAAATCTCTTCCTCGGATTTCCAGTGAGTTTGTTTCCAGTGAGTGTAATCGTCGACCGGGCGTTGACGTGAACAGTTGATGCTGGGAACGGAAGTCTATCAATCACTCGGGGGGGAAAAAAATGAATCCCGGGAAAGAGCCCTTGGAAGCGTTATGTTTGGCTAACGTTTGTTACTGTACAAACAACAATGGCCAGAGGAGTAGGAACAAAAACAAGTATTTTTCTTTTCCTCCGTTATAACAGACCAAAATCCTTCCTAAAGGAGGTGGTGCCCGAGAAAAGATCATCGTCCTCTCTGATGACCGATACCATCATACCTGATCATGGGTCCTGCAACCAGGAGTCCTGCAATAACCGGGCCTGCAATTAATGGTGTAGCAGCTAGGGATTCTGCAGTTAGGGGGTCATGCAGTTAAGGGTCATGCAGCAGTAACATCTAATAAGGTTACTGGACGCTGCTAACAAACTGGTAGTCAGGCATGTTGCCAAGCAACATCCATGAGGAAACATGAGTCGAGCAGGATGGGCTGCAGATTCTGTCTAAAAAGACAAATTCAGATCGCAACTTGAAGTGCTTGTTCTCTGGAAAGCCATCGGTGAAGGTGTCACCACGGTTTGTGATAACCTTGCATAACCCGAGGCAAGTGATGATACGTACAACACTTAAAATCAGATTTTATCTCATCATTTTTTCCCCTTTTTATTACTCCTAGAAGATGTAAAAGTCTGCCTTAACTTAACGTTCGAAATCAGAATAGTTCATCATTACCATCATTTCAGTATCTAGATCTATAATGCATAACATACGACATCTTCCTCGATGCACGCCATGGAAAATCAACATAATAACCTCTTGATATCCATTAATTTCTCTAAAACGTTCTACTGTGGCCATAACACACGGAATAAGATTTTCCCTTTATTATCATCTATATCGACATATCTCTCAATCTCCATTAGTCTCACCAAGAGGTGTGCTGTGGCGGTCCCTCGCTGGCTGCTGCCCGTCACGCGCCGGGTGTCTCTCCCAGGGGGTGAGGTAGGCAGCTCCTACCTCTCCCTCACCCACCAACCTCCACTACGTCTTGCTTCTCACACTGTCCTACGCTCCAGAGACTCGCATCTACAGTGGCTCGCAGAGCTGATCGTTCACACTGGTGGAACATAGCTGTGAGTATTCCAGTCCTGTTGGAACTTACCTGGGAGTTTACCGTATGCTGACGGAACTTACCTAGGAGTTACCGTGTGCTGGTGGAACTTACCTGGGATTTTACCGTATGCGGACGGAACTTACCTGGGAGTTACCGTGTGCTGGCGGAACTTACCTTCTGGTGGACACCATATTATGTTCAACCGTCAGGCTTAGTTGAATATTATGTTGCTTTCATAAGTACTAGGAGGGGTATACAGGTCGCCTCTAGCTTCTCTTCTTACAACATTCACTTCGAAGTTGTTGCTCCGTTCGATTTCGATGTCAAATCCGAATTCACGAGATCAAACGAGAAACTTACTTCTTCTTCTTCTTTTCTTTATTTTTGGAGGCTAGCAAGCAGTAAAACAATCACATTACTACCAGATGGTTTGGGGGACATATCTTATTTTCGAAAGTCAAAATTTTTGGTCAAATTTTTAGTGCATGTGAAAATTTGTGAGGTATTCTTAGACTTCCTTATCGTCTACAGTGCTCGCCTAGCGCAGTCACCATACAGCTCCGTGCAGGTATGTGCTCGCTGTGTACGACTTTATATACTGAGAGGGTCACCACAAGCCATCACAGTCACCATAAGGTACTGAGTCAGTCACAGTCACCAGCAAGTGCTGAGAGGGTCAGGGTCATCAGCTGGTACCAGGAGGGGTCACCACTAAGCGTCACAATCACCATTCAGTACTGGGAGGGTCACTGCTACCAGAAGGTACTAGGAGGTTCACCACCAAACGTCACAGTCAACAGTAAGCACTGGGAAAGTCATATTCACCAGCAGGTACTGGAAGGGTTACAGTCACCAGCAGGTACTAGGAGGGTCACAGTCACCAGCAGGTACTGGGAGGGTCACAGTCACCTGAAGTTACTGGAAGGGTTACGGACACCAGCAGGTATTGGAAGGCACACCACCAAGCGTCACAGTCATAAGTACTGGGAAAGTCACATTCACCAGCAGGTACTGGGAGGGTCACTCTCACCAGCAGGTACTAGGAGGGTCACATTTTGCAACAGGTACCGGTGAAGTTCACAGTCATCAATAAGTAGGGTCAACTGGGAGGGACACAGTCATCAGTAAGTACTGATAAGGTCGCCGCTTGTGTCCACACCACCAGGAAACATGCAGTAGAGTCCCGCTTGTGGAATCTTGAGGCTGTGCTGTCTTCAGCTGTTGTGTGTGTGTGTGTGTGTGTGTGTGTGTGTGTGTGTGTGTGTGTGTGTTTGTGTGTGTGTGTGTGTGTGTGTCTGTATGTCTGTCTCTTTGTTTGTAAGCACCTGCTTGTACTGTACGGAAAGGAACTTCGATACTCTTGAGGTATTACCTCTTGAACTATCCACCTCAAACTTCTGGATGTTGTCCACAACTACTTTTTTTCAGTTCAATCATTTTCCTTCCTCCTCCACTACCCTTAAACTATAAAGGTATTCCAAAGATATTTTCAGACAAGTCCCTTGTATAATGTCATATTATGGTCTCTCGCAGGTCTATTTCTGCATCTTTCGAAGAACCATCTACTTCAGTAAACTGTTTTCAAAATGTAAAGGTTGTTTCAATTCACCCCTTACTCTTCTCTCTTGGCATGGCGGACAAATATAAGGCCTTTGGCATTATCATTTAACTTAGATCTCTCAAAACTGGTATCATTTCTGTTCCCCTCCTATGGATCTTCGCAGCTAAAGATGCATATTCTAGTATTATATCAAGGTAAAATATGAACAGTTTGCTGATAATCTCCATTTCCGTATACTTTCATGATATTTCTTTTATCGCTGGGGACATGGGAGAAAGAATACTTCCCACGTATTCCCTGCGTATCGTGAAAGGAGAATAAAAGGGAGGGAGTGGGCGGCTGGAAATCTCTAGATTTTACTTTCCAAAAGAATTTTCACCCCCTCCCCCACCCTATGATTCACTTCCGATTCCATGGTTCCATCCGCTGCCAGATCAACTCCCAGATATCTAAAACACTTCACTTCCTCCAAAATTACAACTTTATGCAACACACCCTCCCCAAACTTGACATTTACTAGTACCTAATCAACTTCCTCTCTACCTCACATGTTACATCCCCAAAACTTTTTCACTGCTTTACCAACTCAGTCCACCCCGATATTTCTTAATAATCCTCCACAGAGCTATCATCAAATGAACAACAAGTTCTCCAGATCCAAAATCTACATTACAACCACTTACGCCCCCTTTTCTAATAATATATATTACCTCCCTACCAACCCAGATCTTGATCACAAATTAAAAAACTCGAGGAAAAAGGGAAATGGATTCATGTCACTGTTCAGCCCCATTTTATCCCGGATTTTCCCGGGAGAATGCCATATGAAATAGGATGTGTGAATAAGAATGATTGGACTTCTGGTTTTTTGGTAAGGGGCTGATTGATAGAATCTCTGTGAAGGTTAAAATGGTGTGGGAGGAAAGTTGTTAGAAGCAGTGAAAAGTTTGTATCAGGATGTAAGGCATGTGTACGTGTAGGAAGAGAGGAAAGTGACTGGTTCTCAGTGAATGTAGGTTTGCGGCAGGGGTGTGTGATGTCCTCCATGGTTTTTTTAATTTGTTTATGGATGGGGTTGTTAGGGAGGTAAATGCAAGAGTTTTGGAAAGAGGGGCAAGTATGAAGTCTGTTGGGGAGAGAGAGCTTGGGAAGTGAGTCAGTTGTTGTTCGCTGATGATACAGCGCTGGTGGCTGATTCATGTGAGAAACTGCAGAAGCTGGTGACTGAGTTTGGTAAAGTGTGTGGAAGAAGAAAGTTAAGAGTAAATGTGAATAAGAGCAAGGTTATTAGGTACAGTAGGGTTGAGGGTCAAGTCAATTGGGAGGTGAGTTTGAATGGAGAAAAACTGGAGGAAGTGAAGTGTTTTAGATATCTGGGAGTGGATCTGGCAGCGGATGGAACCATGGAAGCGGAAGTGGATCATAGGGTGGGGGAGGGGGCGAAAATTCTGGGGGCCTTGAAGAATGTGTGGAAGTCGAGAACATTATCTCGGAAAGCAAAAATGGGTATGTTTGAAGGAATAGTGGTTCCAACAATGTTGTATGGTTGCGAGGCGTGGGCTATGGATAGAGTTGTGCGCAGGAGGATGGATGTGCTGGAAATGAGATGTTTGAGGACAATGTGTGGTGTGAGGTGGTTTGATCGAGTGAGTAACGTAAGGGTAAGAGAGATGTGTGGAAATAAAAAGAGCGTGGTTGAGAGAGCAGAAGAGGGTGTTTTGAAGTGGTTTGGGCACATGGAGAGAATGAGTGAGGAAAGATTGACCAAGAGGATATATGTGTCGGAGGTGGAGGGAACGAGGAGAAGAGGGAGACCAAATTGGAGGTGGAAAGATGGAGTGAAAAAGATTTTGTGTGATCGGGGCCTGAACATGCAGGAGGGTGAAAGGAGGGCAAGGAATAGAGTGAATTGGAGCGATGTGGTATACCGGGGTTGACGTGCTGTCAGTGGATTGAATCAAGGCATGTGAAGCGTCTTGGGTAAACCATGGAAAGCTGTGTAGGTATGTATATTTGCGTGTGTGGACGTATGTATATACATGTGTATGGGGGGGGGTTGGGCCATTTCTTTCGTCTGTTTCCTTGCGCTACCTCGCAAACGCGGGAGACAGCGACAAAGTATAATGAAAATAAAATATATATATATATACATGTATATATATATATTATATATATATATATATATATATATATATATATATATATATATATATATATATATATATATATATATATATATATATATATATATATATATATATATATATATATATATATATATATATATATATATATATATATATATATATATATATATATATATATATATATATATATATATATATATATATATATATATATATATATATATATATATATATATATATATATATATATATATATATATATATATATATATATTATATATATATATATATATATATATATATATATATATATATATATATATATATATATATATATATATATATATATATATATATATATATATATATATATATATATATATATATATATATATATATATATATATATATATATATATATATATATATATATATATATATATATATATATATATATATATATATATATATATATATATATATATATATATATATATATATATATATATATATATATATATATATATATATATATAAACCATGGAAAGTTCTGTGGGGCCTGGATGTGGAAAGGGAGCTGTGTTTTCGGGCATTATTGCATGACAGCTAGAGACTAAGTGTGAAAGAATGTGGCCTTTGTTGTCTTTTCCTACCGCTACCTCGCACACATGAGGGGGGAGGGGGATGTTATTCCATGTGTGGCGAGGTGGCGATGAGAATGAGTAAAGGCAGACAGTGTAAATGGTGTGCATGTGAATATATGTATATGTCTATGTGTGTATATATATGTGTAGATTGAGATGTATGGGCATGTATATTTGCGTGTGTAGACGTGTATGTATATACATGTGTATGGGGGTGGGTTGGGCCATTTCCTTCGTCGGTTTCCTTGCTCTACCAATAAATAGAAAATAAATATATACGAACAAAGTGTTTATGAACGCGCACCTTCAGAGAAGATAAAAACCTCCAGCAGCCAGGATCGAACCCGGAACCCCTGTGCAACAGGCGGAAGTGCCACCGGAAGTCCACGATCGCCTCTAATAGGGAATTGACTACTCGAATACTATGCACTCGAATACCCTTCCTCTCAAGTTGGTGAGCAACGGAGTCTACACCTCCACGTTGTACAGTTAGGTTCGGTAAAATGCTATCTGCTGGCTGTGTGAGCCTGATAAGAAATGACCGGCGTAGACCCCGTTGCTCACCAACATGAGACAAGGGGTGTTCGAGTACACGGTATTCGAATAGTCAATTCCCTATATATATATATATATATATATATATATATATGTATATATATATATATATATATATATATATATATATATATATATATATATATATATATATATATGGGGTTAGGGGAGAGAGAATACTTCTCACGTATTCCCTGCGTGTCGTAGAAGGCGACTAAAAGGGGAGGGAGCGGGTGGCTGGAAATCCTCCCCTCTCGTTTTTTTTTTTCTAATTTTCCAAAAGAAGGAACAGAGAAGGGGGCCAGGTGAGGATATTCCCTCTAAGGCCCAGTCCTCTGTTCTTAACGCTACCCCGCTAATGCTAGAAAAGCAAATGGATTTGTATGTAGCATTTATGGATCTGGAGAAGGCATATGATAGAGTTGATAGAGATGCTCTGTGGAAGGTATTAAGAATATATGGTGTGGGAGGAAAGTTGTTAGAAGCAGTGAAAAGATTTTATCGAGGATGTAAGGCATGTGTACGTGTAGGAAGAGAGGAAAGTGATTGGTTCTCAGTGAATGTAGGTTTGCGGCAGGGGTGTGTGATGTCTCCATGGTTGTTTAATTTGTTTATGGATGGGGTTGTTAGGGAGGTAAATGCAAGACTTTTGGAAAGAGGGGCAAGTATGAAGTCTGTTGGGGATGAGAGAGCTTGGGAAGTGAGTCAGTTGTTGTTCGCTGATGATACAGCGCTGGTGGCTGATTCATGTAAGAAACTGCAGAAGCTGGTGACTGAGTTTGGTAAAGTGTGTGGAAGAAGAAAGTTAAGAGTAAATGTGAATAAGAGCAAGGTTATTAGGTCCAGTAGGGTTGAGGGTCAAGTCAATTGGGAGGTGAGTTTGAATGGAGAAAAACTGGAGGAAGTGAAGTGTTTTAGATATCTGGGAGTGGATCTGGCAGCGGATGGAACCATGGAAGCGGAAGTGGATCATTTTTATTTGCACACATCTCTCTTACCCTTACGTTACTTACTCGATCAAACCACTTCACACCACATATTATCCTCAAACATCTCATTTCCAGCACATTCACCCTCCTGCGCACTACTCTATCCATAGCCCACGCCTCGCAACCATATTACATTGTTGGAACCACTATTCCTTCAAACATACCCATTTTTGCTTTCCGAGATAATGTTCTCGACTTCCACACATTCTTCAAGGCTCTCAGGATTTTCACCCCCTCCCCCACCCTATGATTCACTTCCGCTTCCATGGTTCCATCCGCTGCCAGATCCACTCCCAGATATCTAAAACACTTCACTTCCTCCAGTTTTTATCCATTCAAACTCACCCCCCAATTGACTTGACCCTCTACCCGACTGTACCTAATAACCTTGCTCTTATTGACATTTACTCTTAACTTTCTTCTTTCACACACTTTACCAAATTCAGTCACCAGCTTCTGCAGTTGCTCACATGAATCAGCCACCAGCGCTGTATCATCAGCGAACAACGACTGACTCACTTTCCAAGCTCTCTCATCCCCAACGGACTGCTTACTTGCCCCTCTTTCCAAAACTCTTGCATTCACCTCCCTAACAACCCCATCCATAAACAAATTAAACACCCATGGAGACATCACACACCCCTGCCGCAAACCTACATTCACTGAGAACCAATCACTTTCCTCTCTTCCTACACGTACACATGCCTTACATCCTCGATAAAAACTTTTCACTGCTTCTAACAACTTGCCTCCCACACCATATATTCTTAATACCTTCCACAGAGCATCTCTATCAACTCTATCACATACCTTCTCCAGATCCATAAATGGTACATACAAATCCATTTGCTTTTCTAAGTATTTCCCACATACATTCTTCAAAGCAAACACCTGATGCACACATTCTCTACCACTTCTGAAACCACACTCCTCTTCTCCAATCTGATGCTCTGTGCATGCCTTCACCCTCTTAATCAATACCCTCCCTTATAATTTACCAGGAATACACAACAAACATATACCTCTGTAATTTGAGCACTCACTCTTACCCCCTTTGCCTTTATACAATGGCACTATGTATGCATTCCGCCGATCCTCAGGCACCTCACCATGAATCATACATTCATTAAATAACCTTACCAACCAGTCAACAGTACAGTCACCCCCTTTTTTAATAAATTCCACTGCAATACCATCCAAACCTGCTGCCTTGCTGGCTTTCATCTACCGCAAAGCTTTTACTACCTCTTCTCTGTTTACCAAATCATTTTCCCTAACCCTCTCACTTTGCACATCACTTCGACCAAAACATCCTATATCTGCCACTCTATCATCAAAGACATTCAGCAAACCTTCAAAATACTCACTCCATCTCCTTCTCACATCACCACTACTTGTTATCACCTCCCCATTAGCCCCCTTCACTGAAGTTCCCATTTGCTCCCTTGTCTTACGCACTTTATTTACTTCCTTCCAAAACATCTTTTTATTCTCCCTAAAATTTAATGATACTCTCTCACCCCAACTCTCATTTGCCCTCTTTTTCACCTTTTGGACCTTTCTCTTGACCTCCTGTCTCTTTCTTTTATACATCTCCCTCTCACTTGCATTTTTTCCCTGCAAAAATCGTCCAAATGCCTCTCTCTTCTCTTTCACTAATAATCTTACTTCTTCATCCCACCACTCACTACCCTTTCTAATCAACCCACCTCCCACGCTTCTCATGCCACAAGCATCTTTTGCGCAAGCCATCACTGCTTCCCTAAATACATCCCATTCCTCCCCCACTCCCCTTACCTCCTTTGTTCTCACCTTTTTCCATTCTGTACTCAGTCTCTCCTGGTACTTCCTCACACAAGTCTCCTTCCCAAGCTCACTTAGTCTCACCACCCTCTTCACCCCAACATTCTCTCTTCTTTTCTGAGAACCTATACAAATCGTCACCTTCGCCTCCACAAGATAATGATCAGACATTCCTCCAGTTGCACCTCTCAGCGCATTAACATCCAAAAGTCTCTCTTTCACGCGCCTGTCAATTAACACGTAATCCAATAACGCTCTCTGGCCATATCTCCTACTTACATACGTATACTTATGTATATCTCGCTTTTTAAACCAGGTATTCCCAATCACCAGTCCTTTTGCAGCACATAAATCTATAAGGTCATCACCATTTCCATTTACATCACTGAACACCCCATGTATGCCAATTATTCCCTCAACTGCCACATTACTCACCTTTGCATATATATATATATATATATATATATATATATATATATATATATATATATATATATATATATATATATATATATATATATATATATATATATATATATATATATATATGTATGTATAGTGTAACGTCACAGAATGCATCCAGATTATTCCTCGTGAACATTTAAAAAAGAAGAATTATCCCACACTTCTGTTAGATCAATATGAAAACCTGAAGATGTGCAAGAGTTATATATATTAATGACACAGAACTCGGTCTCATATCTAAGATCTCCAAATTTGCTGGCAATACTAAACGAGGAGGTAAATCTGTAAACAGGCAGGAATGCAATGTGATTGAAAGAGATTTCAATTTACTAGCAGAGTGGTCAAACAGATGGCGAATGAAGATTAATGTAGACAGGTGTAAAGTTATGTATTTTGGAGGTAAGAATATACGTTACGACAACAAACTATTGGGACACTCTCTTACTAAAGTAAATGAAGAAAAGGACCTTGGAGTTGTCATTAGGAAGAACCTGAAATATGCTAAACAATGTCAAGCAGCAAGTAAAAAAGGCTACCAGGAACATAGATTACATGATTCTAGAAGCAATTACCACACTTTATAATTCTTTAGTAAGAACACACGTTGAAAATGCAGTCTAGTTTTGTTCCCAAAATGATAAAAAAACGAGGAAAATTAGAGCAAGTAGCCAGACGCGCGACAAAATTGATTCCATCCCTTAGAAATCTGGCATACGATAAGAGGCTAAAGCGACTGGACCTCTTCTCCCTTACAAAACGTAGACTTCACGGCGATTTAATCCAAGTGTTCAAAATTCTGAACAAGTTCGATAAAATAAATCACGAACATCTTTTCGAAATACAGTTACTAGGACGAATGGAATAAGACTCAAAGCTAAATGATGTAGTGCGGACGTGGGAAAAAGCTTTTCCTATAGGTGTTGTTAAGCAATGGAATAAGTTCCGTCAGACGTAGTGAGTGCCAAGTCTATAAATACCTTCAAAAGTAGTTTATACAAATATCTTATAGATTCGGGTAACTCTAAGAAAAACGCCAGAAATAATCTGTATAAACGACAGCGGTAACGTGGACACTAAAAGCAGTGAGGCTTCGATGATACCTTAAAATGCTGCTTACCTGAGGTCTAATTTCTTGTCAAGTTAGTTTTTATTTTTCTATTTTTACCAGACAACCCAGACGTGGGCTAGTCAGGTTTCTTCTTGTCTGTCTTTCTAATGTAAACTCATGTAAACATCCTGACTAAGCTTTGACTACTGATAAACATGTTTTCTCCATGGATGTAGTAAATGGCGAAACGTGAACGATTCAGTGTCATCTAAAAAGTTTGGGTGGAATTTTTTCGTTTTCAACACATGAGAGGACGGTGGGGTCCGACTGGATGGATGCCACACAGCAGACGCTAAGGGAGAACTGTCCTCGACCCTACACAACGGGAATTTAATATCATTCTTCTAACGAGTGGCAGTCAGCTCGACTTGAAATTCCTTTATTTCTGCGTCCTAGTTCCAATTAAATGAACATTTGTTGTAAGATTATTTTTCTGGAAACTGTGTTCTGGACAAGCCGTTCCCACGATGTGGTATTTCAGACGTTTTTGTTGATGTTAAACGCAGAATTATATTCTGTAAATCTTCAGTATTTGTACTTGTCCTTGTTCGTAGGAATCCCTGGATACGAAGGCGGAAAAGTGTATTTCTTAGTCGAACAAATGCAAGTCTCTCGGGTCCCAGTCCTTACCCAGGAAGTGAAATATTTCACGAGTTTCCTCCGTCCCCGCTAATAGCTTAAGTGGTTCCACCTAGCCCATCCTTCCAGACCTGGGCCAGACCAACACCACCACCACAACCAGCCACTCTCTATGTGGTGCGTCCCCTTAGTATTTCTTGCCCTCGTCGTTATTACGTTAAACTAATACACAACATTCAGACCTACGTTCTGCTGTATTAATGGATTACGTATATCCGAGTTTATTTGATATTAATTAAAACGACTTTCGCGCCAGAAATTCAGGCGGCAATGTTTGTCGAGACATTAGCGTTGGTGTCTGGATGTGTGGACGTGTGTTTCAAAGGCTCAGGATAAAGTTGAACTTCTCGGTCGCCTAAGGTCAGGATGTTGTAGTTATCACCTGGGAATCTTTTATAGTTGGATAAGTTGGTACAAACAGCCACGGAAGTGGCCGGTATGTCAGAAATATCCGTAGGGGAGGAGAGTAGTCACGGTGAGTGCGTCTGGCAGTGATGACCCTGGGAAAAGCTGGCACTGGTCACAGCGGGAGAGCCTGGCGCTAATCACCGTGGGAAAGGCATGACACCGATTGTCCTGACAAAATCTCTCCCATATCACTACGGAAAAGGATGACACAGATCACGAGAGGTTGATGCTGATGATAATTGAAGAGACTGTTGCTTATGACCACAGGAGGAGCTTATTACCACGGTAGTCGACCACCGTGGGAGATGGTCACTTCCATCACCAGGAGAGAGAGAGAGAGAGAGAGAGAGAGAGAGAGAGAGAGAGAGAGAGAGAGAGAGAGAGAGAGAGAGAGAGACGAAGTCTACGGGGGAAATAAAACACAAAAAGTTCCCAGGTGCACTTTCGTGTAATAATCACATCATCAGGGGAGACACAAGAGAGATATGTAACAGTCAGTTGATATACATCGAAGAGACGAAGCTAGGACGCTATTTCGTAAACATGTTATTGTCCAAAACATACAACGAGCGTTCATAAACTTATCATTTTACAAATCTTATCAACAATAAAGTTATCTAATTTGTATAGACCATCACTAATATTAAGATTATAATTTTTTGTGTATTTGATAATAGGAGATTCAGTGATATTTCTCTTGGTAATAGAGTTAGAGTTGATAACTGAGATGGCGTTACTCCAGTCAACACAATGATCCTAAATTTTAACATAATTAAACAAGGCATTTTATTCTTGTCCCGTTCCTATACTATATTTATGTAGCTTAAGTCTAACAAAAAGATCCTTACCAGTCTGACCAACATAAAATTTATTTCACTTTCCACAAGGAACTTTATAGATGCAACCAAGAGAATTTTCTGGTGAATTCCTGATCAAGATATTCTTTATAGTATTATTGTTGCTAAAGGCAACATTTACATTAAAGGATTTAAGCAACATGGGCAGAAAAGTGAAATTATTATTAAAAGGGAGAACTAAAAGATTCTTGATGTCAATGGGAGGTTTGGGCTCAACTCTATAAAATGATTTTTTTGCTAACTTAAGGGATTTATCAATGAAAGATCTAGGGCACTTTAACTTAGAACCAATAGAATATATCTTCTCAAACTCATCATCAATAAACTCTGGACTACAAATACGTAAAGCCCTTAGGAACATAGATTGAAATGATGATAATTTAACTCTGTCCTGTTAAGATGAGTAATAATGGATATATGAGCATACATTGGTGGGTTTTTTGTATATGCTAAACTTAAACTTGTCTCCTTGTCTATGGATCATGCAATCTAAAAATGGTAACATACCATTATTTTAATTTTCTACAGTAAATTTGATGGAAGGTACTAATTTGTTCAGTAAGGACAGAAATATTTGTAAATTTTCATTTGTTGGCCAAACACAAAGAACATCATCTACATACCTAAACCAAATTGCAATAGAAGGTAAGATATCCTTTAGTACCTTTGTTTCAAAAACTTCCATATAAAGATTACTTAGTACAGGTGAAATAGGGTTACCCATTGCCATACCAAATTTTTAAGCATAATGATCTCCATTAAATTGAAATACACAGTCTTTTATACACAATTTTATCAGTTCAATGAAATTTGACTTTGAAACAGGTAAATGAATATCATCCAAGACATCAAATAAATATTCTAAACTATCATCAACTGGAACTTTAGTGAAAAGTGAGGAAACATCAAAGCTAACTAGTTTGAAATCAAAATTGATATTGATATTGTTTAGCTTGTTGACTAAATCTACATTGTTCATGATATTAGAATTTGATACCTTACCCACTAGAGGGCTCAATAAGGAAACTAACCAATTTGATGATTTATATGTGATGGAGCCTACTGAACTCACTATAGGTCTTGCTGGAAAATTTTGTTTATGTGTTTTGATAAGTCCATACATATATGGCAATGAAGGGGACAAAGATGACAACTTTTTGATAAGAGAATTGTTACCTTTCAACAACAACTTCATTTCTTTATTGAAGTGAGAATTAACTGCTTCTAAGGGATTTTTACTAAGTTTAGAATATGTTGTGTTATCATTTAGAAGATCATTCATTTTAGATAAATAGTTACTTTTGTCTAAAACCACAACAGTGTTAGCCTTATCTGCTTTAGTAATATGTATATCCTTGTCTTTTTTTAAGGTGTTAATAGCTCTTAATATTTGCAAGGGTTTAGTGTATGCCAGTTTGTCAAAACCAGTGGAAGCTAATTGCCCTAAAAGATTCATAAGAGCTATTAACACCTTAAAAAAAGACAAGGATATACATATTACTAAAGCAAATAAGGCTAACACTGTTGTGGTTTTAGACAAAAGTAACTATTTATCTAAAATGAATGATCTTCTAAATGATAACACAACATATTCTAAACTTAGTAAAAATCCCTTAGAAGCAGTTAATTCTCACTTCAATAAAGAAATGAAGTTGTTGTTGAAAGGTAACAATTCTCTTATGAAAGATTTGTCATCTTTGTCCCCTTCATTGCTATATATGTATGGACTTATCAAAACACATAAACAGAATTTTCCAGCAAGACCTATAGTGAGTTCAGTAGGCTCCATCACATGTAAATTATCAAAATGGTTAGTTTCCTTATTAAGCCCTCTAGTGGGTAAGGTATCAAATTCTAATATCACGAACAATATAGATTTAGTCAACAAGCTAAACAATATCAATATTAATTTTGATTTCAAACTAGTTAGTTTTGATGTTTCCTCACTTTTCACTAAAGTTCCTGTTGACGACCTTTTATAATATTTATTTGATGTCTTGGATGATATTCACTTACCTGTTTCAAAGTCAAATTTCATTGAACTGATAAAATTGTGTATAAAAGACTGTGTATTTCAATTTAATTGAGATTATTATGCTCAAAAATTTGGTATGGCAATGGGTAACCCTCTTTCACCTGTACTAAGTAATCTTTATATGGAAGTTTTTGAAACAAAATTACTAAAGGATACCTTACCTTCTAATGCAATTTGGTTTAGGTATGTAGATGATGTTCTTTGTGTTTGGCCAACAAATGAAAATTTACAAATATTTCTCTCCTTACTTAACAATTTAGTACCTTCCATCAAATTTACTGTAGAAAATGGAAATAATGTTATGTTACCATTTTTAGATTGCATGATCCATAGACAAGGAAACAAGTTTAAGTTTAGCATATACAGAAAACCCACCAATGTATGCTCATATATCCATTATTACTCATCTCAACATGACAGAGTTAAATTATCATCATTTCAATCTATGTTCCTAAGGGCTTTACGTATTTGCAGTCCAGAGTTTATTGATGATGAGTTTGAGAAGATATATTCTATTGGATCTAAGTTAAAGTACCCTAGATCTTTCATTGATAAATCCCTTAAGTTAACAAAGAAATCATTTTATAGAGTTGAGCCCAAACCTCCCATTGAAACCAAGAATCTTTTAGTTCTCCCTTTTGATAACAATTTCACTTTGCTTCCCATGTTGCTTAAATCCTTTAATGTAAATGTTGCCTTTAGCAACAATAATACTATAAAGATTATCTTGATCAGGAATTCACCAGAAAATTCTCTTGGTTGTATCTATAAAGTTCCTTGTGGAAATTGAAATAAATTTTATGTTGGTCAGACTGGTAAGAATTTTTCTGTTAGACTTAAGCAACATAGATATAGTATAAGAACGGGACAAGAATCAAATGCCTTTTTATTCATGTTAAAAACGAGGATCATTGTATTGACTGGAGTAATGCCATCTCAGTTGTTAACTCTAACTCTATTACCAAGAGAAATATCATTGAATCTTCTATTATTAAATACACAAAGAATTATAATCTTAATATTAGTGATGGTCTGTACAAATTAGATAACTTTATTGTTGATAACATGTGTATAATGATAAGTTTATGAACGCTCGTTGTATGTTTTGGAGAATCACATGTTTACCAAATGGCGTCCTAGCTTCGTCTTTTCGATGTATATCAACTGACTGTTATATTTCTCTCTTGTGTCTCCCCTGATGATGTGATTATTACACGAAATTGCACTTGGGAACTTTTCGTGTTTCATTTTCCCGCGGACTCATAAGAATATATAGATATATATATATATATATATATATATATATATATATATATATATATATATATATGTATATATATATATATATATATATATATATATATATTTTTTTTTTTTTTTTTCTTTCAAACTATTCGCCATTTCCCGCTTTAGCGAGGTAGCGTTAAGAACAGAGGACTGGGCCTTGGAGGGAATATCCTCACCTAGCCCCCTTCTCTGTTACTTGTTTTGGAAATTTAAAAAAAAAACGAGAGGGGAAGATTTCCAGCCCCCCGCTCCCTCCCCTTTTAGTCGCCTTCTACGACACGCAGGTAATACGTGGGAAGTATTCTTTCTCCCCTATCCCCAGGGATAACATATATATATATATATATATATATATATATATATATATATATATATATATATATATATATATATATATATATATATATATATATATATATATATATATATATAGATATATATATATATATATATATATATATATATATATATATATATATATATATATATCTTTTCTTTCTTTTAAACTATTAGCCATTTCCCGCGTTAGCGAGGTAGCGTTAAGAACACAGGACTGGGCCTTTTTTGGAATATCCTCACCTGGCCCCCTCTGTTCCTTCTTTTGGAAAATTGAAAAAAAAAACGAGAGGGGAGGATTTTCAGCCCCCCGCTCCCTCCCCTTTTAGTCGCCTTCTACGACACGCAGGGAATACGTGGAAAGTATTCTTAATCCCCTATCCCCAGGGATAATATATATATATATATATATATATATATATATATATATATATATATATATATATATATATATATATATATATATATATATATATATATATACACATATATATATATATATATATATATATATATATATATATATATATATATATATATATATATATATATATATATATATATATATATATATATATATATATATATATATATATATATATATGTGATTCATGTGAGAAACTGCAGAAGCTGGTGACTGAGTTTGATAAAGTGTGTGAAAGAAGAAAGTTAAGAGTAAATGTGAATAAGAGCAAGGTTATTAGGTACAGTAGGGTTGAGGGTCAAGTCAATTGGGAGGTAAGTTTGAATGGAGAAAAACTGGAGGAAGTAAAGTGTTTTAGTTATCTGGGAGTGGATCTGGCAGCGGATGGAACCATGGAAGCGGAAGTGAATCATAGGCTGGGGGAGGGGGCGAAAATCCTGGGAGGCTTGAAAAATGTGTGGAAGTCGAGAACATTATCTCGGAAAGCAAAAATAGGTATGTTTGAAGGAATAGTGGTTCCAACAACGTTGTATGGTTGCGAGGAGTGGGCTATGGATAGAGTTGTGCGCAGGAGGGTGGATGTGCTGGAAATGAGATGTTTGAGGACAATGTGTGGTGTGAGGTGGTTTGATCGAGTAAGTAATGTAAGGGTAAGAGAGATGTATGAAAATAAAAAGAGCGTGGTTGAGAGAGCAGAAGAGGGAGTTTTGAAATGGTTTGGGCTTATGGAGAGAATGAGTGAGGAAAGATTGACCAAGAGGATATATGTGTCGGAGGTGGAGGGAACGAGGAGAAGTGGAAGACCAAATTGGAGGTGGAAAGATGGAGTGAAAAAGATTTTGTGTGATCGGGGCCTGAACATGCAGGAGGGTGAAAGGAGGGCAAGGAATATATATATATGTATATTATATATATATATATATATATATATATATATATATATATATATATATATATATATATATATATATATATATATATATATATATATATATATATATATTTATATATATATATATATATATATATATATATATATATATATATATATATATATATATATATATATATATATATATATATATATATATATATATATATATATATATATATATATATATATATATATATATATATATATATATATATATATATATATATATATATATATATATATATATATATATATATTTGTTTATTTTATTTTGCTTTGTCGCTGTCTCCCGCGTTAGCGAAGTAGCGCAAGGAAACATACGAAAGAATGGCCCAACCCGCCCACATACACATGTATATACATACATGTCCACAAACGCACAATATACATACCTATATATCTCAATGTACACATATATATACAAACACAGACATATACATATATACACATGTACATAATTCATACTGTCTGCCTTTATTTGTTCCCATCGCCACCTCGCAACACATGAAAAAACAACCTCCTCCCCTCTCATGTGTGCGGGGTAGCGCTAGGAAAAACACCAAAGGCCCCATTCGTTCACACTCAGTCTCTAGCTGTCATGTAATAATGCACCGAAACCACAGCTCCCTTTACACATCCAGGCCCCATACACTTTGATGGGTTACCCCAGACGCTTCACATGCCCTGATTCAATCCATTGACAGCACGTCGACCCCGGTATACCACATCGTTCCAATTCACTCTATTCCTTGCACGCCTTTCACCCTCCTGCATGTTCAGGCCCCGATCACACAAAATCTTTTTCACTCCATCTTTCCACCTCCAATTTGGTCTCCCACTTCTCCTCGTTCCCTCCACCTCTGACACATATACCCTCTTGTTCAATCTTTCCCCACTCATTCTCTCCATGTGACCAAACAATTTCAAAACACCCTGTTCTGCTCTCTCAACCACACACTTTTTATTTCCACACATCTCTCTCACCCTTACATTATTTACTCGATCAAACCACCTCACACCACATATTGTCCTCAAACATCTCATTTCCAGCACATCCACCCTCCTGCGCACAACTCTATCCATAGCCCACGCCTCGCAACCATACAACATTGTTGAAATATATGTATATATATATATATATATATATATATATATATATATATATATATATATATATATATATATATATATATATATATTTTTTTTTTTTTTTTTTTTTTTTTTCATACTATTCGCTATTTCCCGCGATAGCGAGGTAGCGTTAAGAACAGAGGACTGGGCCTTTGAGGGAATATCCTCACCTGGACCTCTCCTCTGTTCCTTCTTTTGGAAAAAAAAAAAAAAAAAAAAAAAAAAAAAAAAAACGAGAGGGGAGGATTTCCAGCCCCCCGCTCCCTTCCCTTTTAGTCGCCTTCTACGACACGCAGGGAATACGTGGGAAGTATTCTTTCTCCCCTATCCCCAGGGAATACATATATATACATATATATATATATATATATATATATACATATACATACATATATATATATATATATATATATAACAAGTAGTGGTGATGTGAGAAGGAAATGGAGTGAGTATTTTGAAGGTTTGTTAAATGTGTTTGATGATAGAGTGGCAGATATAGGGTGTTTTGGTCGAGATGGTGTGCAAAGTGAGAGGGTTAGGGAAAATGATTTGTTAAACAGAGAAGAGGTAATAAAAGCTTTGCGGAAGATGAAAGCCGGCAAGGCAGCAGGTTTGGATGGTATTGCAGTGGAATTTATTAAAAAAGGGGGAGACTGTATTATTGACTGGTTGGTAAGGATATTTAATGTATGTATGACTCATGGTGAGGTGCCTGAGGATTGGCGGAATGCGTGCATAATGCCATTGTACAAAGGCAAAGGGGATAAGAGTGAGTGCTCAAATTTAAGAGGTATAAGTCTGTTGAGTATTCCTGGTAAATTATATGGGAGGGTATTGATTGAGAGGGTGAAGGCATGTACAGAGCATCAGCTTGGGGAAGAGAAGAGTGGTTTCATATGTGGTAGAGGATGTGTGGATCAGGTGTTTGCTTTGAAGAATGTATGTGAGAAATACTTAGAAAAGCAAATGGATTTGTATGTAGCATTTATGGATCTGGAGAAGGGATATGATAGAGTCGATAGAGATGCTCTGTGGAAGGTATTAAGAATATATGGTGTGGGAGGCCAGTTGTTAGAAGCAGTGAAAAGTTTTTATCGAGGATGTAAGGCATGTGTACGTGTAGGAAGAGAGGAAAGTGATTGGTTCTCAGTGAATGTAGGTTTGCGGCAGGGGTGTGTGATGTCTCCATGGTTGTTTAATTTGTTTAGGGATGGGGTTGTTAGGGAGGTGAATGCAAGAGTTTTGGAAAGAGGGGCAAGTATTAAGTCTGTTGTGGATGAGAGAGCTTGGGAAGTGAGTCAGTTGTGGTTCGTTGATGATACAGCGCTGGTGGCTGATTCATGTGAGAAACTGCAGAAGCTGGTGACTGAGTTTGGTAAAGTGTGTGAAAGAAGAAAGTTAAGAGTAAATGTGAATAAGAGCAAGGTTATTAGGTACAGTAGGGTTGAGGGTCAAGTCAATTGGGAGGTAAGTTTGAATGGAGAAAAACTGGAGGAAGTAAAGTGTTTTAGATATCTGGGAGTGGATCTGGCAGCGGATGGAACCATGGAAGCGGAAGTGGATCATAGGGTGGGGGAGGGGGCGAAAATCCTGGGAGCCTTGAAGAATGTGTGGAAGTCGAGAACATTATCTCGGAAAGCAAAAATGGCTATGTTTGAAGGAATAGTGGTTCCAACAATACTGTATGGTTGCGAGGCATGGGCTATGGATAGAGTTGTGCGCAGGAGGGTGGATGTGCTGGAAATGAGATGTTTGAGGACAATGTGTGGTGTGAGGTGGTTTGATCGAGTAAGTAATGTAAGGGTAAGAGAGATGTGTGGAAATAAAAAGAGCGTGGTTGAGAGAGCAGAAGAGGGTGTTTTGAAATGGTTTGGGCACATGGAGAGAATGAGTGAGGAAAGATTGACTAAAAGGATATATGTGTCGGAGGTGGAGGGAACGAGGAGAAGGGGAAGACCAAATTGGAGGTGGAGAGATGGAGTGAAAAAGATTTTGAGTGATCTGGGCCTGAACATGCAGTAGGGTGAAAGGCGGTCAAGGAATAGAGTGAATTGGATCGGTATGGTATACCGGGGTTGACGTGCTGTCAGTGGATTGAATCAGGGCATGCGAAGCGTCTGGGGTAAACCATGGAAAGTTGTGTGGGGCCTGAATGGAGAAAGGGAGCTGTGGTTTCGGGCATTACTGCATGACAGCTAGAGACTGAGTGTGAACGAATGGGGCCTTTGTTGTCCTTTCCTAGCGCTACCTCGCACACATGAGAGGAGAGGGGGATGGTATTCCATGTGTGGCGAGGTGGCGATGGAATGAGTAAAGGCAGACAGTGTGAATTGTGTGCATGGGTATATATGTATGTGTCTGTGTGTGTATATATATGTACATTGAGATGTATAGGTATGTATATTTGCGTGTGTGGACGTGTATGTATATACATGGGTATGGGGGTTGGTTGGGCCATTTCTTTCGTCTGTTTCCTTGCGCTACCTAGCAAACGCGGGAGACAGCGACAAAGCAAAATAAATAAATAAATATATATATATATATATATATATATATATATATATATATATATATATTATCCCTGGGGACAGGGGTGAAAGAATACTTCCCACGCATTCCTCGCGTGTCGTAGAAAGCGACTAGAGGGGACGGGAGCGGGGGGCCAGAAATCCTCCCCTCCTTGTATTTTTTTAACTTTCTAAAATGGGAAACAGAAGGGGTCACGCGGGGAGTGCTCATCCTCCTCGAAGGCTCAGATTGGGGTGCCTAAATGTGTGTGGATGTAACCAAGATGTGAAAAAAGGAGAGATAGGTAGTATGTTTGAGGAAAGGAACCTGGATGTTTTGGCTCTGAGTGAAACGAAGCTCAAGGGTAAAGGGGAAGAGTGGTTTGGGAATGTCTTGGGAGTAAAGTCAGGGGTTAGTGAGAGGACAAGAGCAAGGGAAGGAGTAGCAATACTCCTGAAACAGGAGTTGTGGGAGTATGTGATAGAATGTAAGAAAGTAAATTCTCGATTAATATGGGTAAAACTGAAAGTTGATGGAGAGAGATGGGTGATTATTGGTGCATATGCACCTGGGCATGAGAAGAAAGATCATGAGAGGCAAGTGTTTTGGGAGCAGCTGAATGAGTGTGTTAGTGGTTTTGATGCACGAGACCGGGTTATAGTGATGGGTGATTTGAATGCAAAGGTGAGTAATGTGGCAGTTGAGGGAATAATTGGTATACATGGGGTGTTCAGTGTTGTAAATGGAAATGGTGAAGAGCTTGTAGATTTATGTGCTGAAAAAGGACTGATGATTGGGAATACCTGGTTTAAAAAGCGAGATATACATAAGTATACTTATGTAAGTAGGAGAGATGGCCAGAGAGCGTTATTGGATTACGTGTTAATTGACAGACGCGCGAAAGAGAGACTTTTGGATGTTAATGTGCTGAGAGGTGCAACTGGAGGGATGTCTGATCATTATCTTGTGGAGGCTAAGGTGAAGATTTGTATGGGTTTTCAGAAAAGAAGAGTGAATGTTGGGGTGAAGAGGGTGGTGAGAGTAAGTGAGCTTGGGAAGGAGACTTGTGTGAGGAAGTACCAGGAGAGACTGAGTACAGAATGGAAAAAGGTGAGAACAATGGAAGTAAGGGGAGTGGGGGAGGAATGGGATGTATTTAGGGAATCAGTGATGGATTGCGCAAAAGATGCTTGTGGCATGAGAAGAGTGGGAGGTGGGTTGATTAGAAAGGGTAGTGAGTGGTGGGATGAAGAAGTAAGAGTATTAGTGAAAGAGAAGAGAGAGGCATTTGGACGATTTTTGCAGGGAAAAAATGCAATTGAGTGGGAGATGTATAAAAGAAAGAGACAGGAGGTCAAGAGAAAGGTGCAAGAGGTGAAAAAAAGGGCAAATGAGAGTTGGGGTGAGAGAGTATCATTAAATTTTAGGGAGAATAAAAAGATGTTCTGGAAGGAGGTAAATAAAGTGCGTAAGACAAGGGAGCAAATGGGAACTTCAGTGAAGGGCGCAAATGGGGAGGTGATAACAAGTAGTGGTGATGTGAGAAGGAGATGGAGTGAGTATTTTGAAGGTTTGTTGAATGTGTTTGATGATAGAGTGGCAGATATAGGGTGTTTTGGTCGAGGTGGTGTGCAAAGTGAGAGGGTTAGGGAAAATGATTTGTTAAACAGAGAAGAGGTAGTAAAAGCTTTGCGGAAGATGAAAGCCGGCAAGGCAGCAGGTTTGGATGGTATTGCAGTGGAATTTATTAAAAAAGGGGGTGACTGTATTGTTGACTGGTTGGTAAGGTTATTTAATGTATGTATGACTCATGGTGAGGTGCCTGAGGATTGGCGGAATGCGTGCATAGTGCCATTGTACAAAGGCAAAGGGGATAAGAGTGAGTGCTCAAATTACAGAGGTATAAGTTTGTTGAGTATTCCTGGTAAATTATATGGGAGGGTATTGATTGAGAGGGTGAAGGCATGTACAGAGCATCAGATTGGGGAAGAGCAGTGTGGTTTCAGAAGTGGTAGAGGATGTGTGGATCAGGTGTTTGCTTTGAAGAATGTATGTGAGAAATACTTAGAAAAGCAAATGGATTTGTATGTAGCATTTATGGATCTGGAGAAGGCATATGATAGAGTTGATAGAGATGCTCTGTGGAAGGTATTAAGAATATATGGTGTGGGAGGCAAGTTGTTAGAAGCAGTGAAAAGTTTTTATCGAGGATGTAAGGCATGTGTACGTGTAGGAAGAGAGGAAAGTGATTGGTTCTCAGTGAATGTAGGTTTGCGGCAGGGGTGTGTGATGTCTCCATGGTTGTTTAATTTGTTTATGGATGGGGTTGTTAGGGAGGTGAATGCAAGAGTTTTGGAAAGAGGGGCAAGTATGAAGTCTGTTGGGGATGAGAGAGCTTGGGAAGTGAGTCAGTTGTTGTTCGCTGATGATACAGCGCTGGTGGCTGATTCATGTGAGAAACTGCAGAAGCTGGTGACTGAGTTTGGTAAAGTGTGTGAAAGAAGAAAGTTAAGAGTAAATGTGAATAAGAGCAAGGTTATTAGGTACAGTAGGGTTGAGGGTCAAGTCAATTGGGAGGTGAGTTTGAATGGAGAAAAACTGGAGGAAGTGAAGTGTTTTAGATATCTGGGAGTGGATCTGGCAGCGGATGGAACCATGGAAGCGGAAGTGGATCATAGGGTGGGGGAGGGGGCGAAAATTCTGGGAGCCTTGAAGAATGTGTGGAAGTCGAGAACATTATCTCGGAAAGCAAAAATGGGTATGTTTGAAGGAATAGTGGTTCCAACAATGTTGTATGGTTGCGAGGCGTGGGCTATGGATAGAGTTGTGCGCAGGAGGATGGATGTGCTGGAAATGAGATGTTTGAGGACAATGTGTGGTGTGAGGTGGTTTGATCGAGTAAGTAACGTAAGGGTAAGAGAGATGTGTGGAAATAAAAAGAGCGTGGTTGAGAGAGCAGAAGAGGGTGTTTTGAAATGGTTTGGGCACATGGAGAGAATGAGTGAGGAAAGATTGACCAAGAGGATATATGTGTCGGAGGTGGAGGGAACGAGGAGAAGAGGGAGACCATATTGGAGGTGGAAAGATGGAGTGAAAAAGATTTTGTGTGATCGGGGCCTGAACATGCAGAAGGGTGAAAGGAGGGCAAGGAATAGAGTGAATTGGAGCGATGTGGTATACCGGGGTTGACGTGCTGTCAGTGGATTTAATCAAGGCATGTGAAGCGTCTGGGGTAAACCATGGAAAGCTGTGTAGGTATGTATATTTGCGTGTGTGGACGTATGTATATACATGTGTATGGGGGTGGGTTGGGCCATTTCTTTCGTCTGTTTCCTTGCGCTACCTCGCAAACGCGGGAGACAGCGACAAAGCAAAAAGAAAAATGTATATATTTCTTAATTTTCCAAAAGAAGGAACAGAGAAGAGGGCCAGGTGAGGATATTCCCTCAAAGGCCCAGTCCTCTGTTCTTAACGCTACCTCGCTATCGCGGGAAATGACGAATAGTATGAAAAAAAAAAAAAAAAAAAAAATATATATATATATATATATATATATATATATATATATATATATATATATATATATATATATATATATATATATATATATATGTATATATATATATATATATATATATATATACAGCGCCCTTGGCTGATTTATGTGAGAAACTGCAGAAACTGGTGACTGAGTTTGGTAAAGTGTGTGTGAGAGAAGAAAGTTGGTTTGGCCACTTGGAGAGAATGAGTGAGGAAAAATTGACCAAGAGGATATATATATCAGAGGTGGAGGAAGCGAGGAAAAGTGGGAGACCAAATTGGAGGTGGAAGGATGGAGTGAAAAAGATTATGAGTGATCAGGGCCTGAACATGCAGGAGGGTGGAATGCGTTCAAGGAATAGAGTTAATTTTAACGATGTCGTATACTGGGGTCGACGTGCTGTCAATGGATTGAACCAGGGCATGTGAAGCGTCTGGGGTAAAGCATGGAAAGTTTTGTGTGGCCTGGATGTGGAAAGGTAGCTGTTGTGTCGGTGCATTACACATGACAACTAAAGACTGAGTGTGAACGAATGTGGCCTTTGTTTTTATTTCCTAGCGCTACCTCGCGCACATGCACGGGGAGGGGACTGTCATTTCATGTGTAGCGGGATGGCGACGGGAATGAATATTGGCAGACAGTATGAATTATGTACATGTGTATATATGTATATGTCTGTGTGTGTGTATACGTTTAGATGTATAGGTGTGTATATGAGCGTGTGTGGACGTGTATGTACATACATGTGGATGTGGGTGGGTTAGGCAATTCTTTCGTCTGTTTCCTTGTGCTACCTCGCTAACGCGGGAGACAGCGACAAAGTATAATAAGTAAATAAATAGATAAATATGTATACATATCTATATATGTATATATATATATATATATATATATATATATATATATATATATATATATATATATATATATATATATATATATATATATATGTATATATATATATATATACATCCAGGGAATCCTGCAGCTCCAAGGCTGAGCTGCATTCTGTCCTTGAGTATACCTGTAGGAATGGATGTTGATCTCGTTATAAGCTTAATATAATCTATTTCGAGATTATGTTTTCACTGCCAGACCGATGAAAAAAAGACGTGAAAATTTGCGAATCAAATCTCAGAATAATGGAACTAACAAGAAAAATCATTTCTTTGTATCAGACAAAAAAATGAGGCCCTTAAGGGATGGCTGTTGTCCACATAGTAAACGCTCCAGGAGCAATGACCATAGGAACCTGATGTTGACTTCCTCCTCAGATTAACACTGAGGGTGTTAATAATAACATTGACCTTTAATAATTATGAAGGTCTCCTTCCAGATGTCTGTAGTCTTGTCGAAAGAATGACTTATAACTACACGAACATTGGTGTCTTGCGTTCATATAATGTCATGCACAGGCAAGCTTTAGTAAATAGTATTTTCATATTAGTAAATATTTTATCAATATCTGCCGTATCGTAATCACTTTTTTCTTCACCATAAACCATGAAGGTGACTGATGGGTCTGTCGTTTCTCTGGTAAGGCGAAGAGCTGGAGGCCTCATTCTAGTGTTCCTCCCCACCAGTAATGACAGGAGGAGGAACTCCTGAATGAATTGATTGGTGGGTATGAGGATGAGGTTGCAGGAGAAGATAATGGAATTTCGTGAAGTATTGGCTAGCTTGAGTGACTTGCCTCTGCTACAGTCCAAATCGATCCATGCCTTGATCCTCAGGCTGTGTTGGTGTTCTTGTGAGGTTGTCTCTTGTCTTGATTCCCAGACCATGTTGACAAGGTGTTATCTCTTGTGACCTCATTCTTTACCGTCATTTGTCTTGATCCTCTGACTCTGTTGTGAAGAAGTCGTCAGTCCTGATTTTTCTGGTTGTATTTTCGAGTCGTCAGTTGCCATCTGTCATGTTCCTCTGTCTGTGTCGTCAAGTCTTCAGCTGTCAAGATCCTCTAGCTGTTTTGTCAAGTCGTCGTCAACCTTCATCACCTAATTACGCTGGTGCTCTGGCCGCGTTATTAAAGATTTTCTACAGACGTGTCTCTCCCGGAATAGACGGCCTTCTGGAGTATATGTTTTTAATGAATAGAGTATGATATAACGAGATGAACTCTGGCAACTGTATATATAGTCCGTCTGTCCCTCCACCACATTATAGCTTTCTGCTGAAACTTGGGCTGGCTGTCTGAACTTCTTCCAGACTTGACAAATAACCATTATGGAACCTAAAATAAGTTAGGGATTGACTTTAAGAACAACTATCCCAAAACCACTCTCTCTCTCTCTCTCTCTCTCTCTCTCTCTCTCTCTCTCTCTCTCTCTCTCTCTCTCTCTCTCTCTCTCTCTCTCTCTCTCTCTCTCTCTCTCTCTCTCTCTCTCTCTCTCTCTCTCTCTCTCTCTCTCTCTCTCTCTCTCTCTCTCTACCACTTCTCGTTCTTCCCTCCATTTCACTCTTTCAACACCTACCAACACGCCAGTTCCTTTGTCCCTGCTGTACATTAGGTTCAAAGGCATCACGTTTCCTTAAGTGCCCCTGTGGCTCCCTCACTCCATCATGCCGCTCCCTCTTCCTTCCCTCCAGAGACAGCATCAATCCCCTCCTCGTCCTTGCCTCGAGAGTCATATTAATCTGTCTTTCCTTTCGATCGTCCACGTTTCCCGTCCGTCTGTTACGCAGATTCTCAAGTTTCTTTTCTGAAGATGTGGTAACTTGATCTAACATTTCGTCGTAAAATGTACACCTGGAACACGTAGCTGGTCAGTGTCACTAAGTGAGGCCAGTTTCATGAATCTGGAGAAGTTTCTTCAATTTCCCCAAATCTAGATTTTCCTGAATGTTTTGATGGATAATAAGAAATTACACGGAAGCTGCTCGTTTTCAGGAAAGATTAGGTTTGGGATGTTAGTTATTTCATTATCAACACAGAGGT
The DNA here is from genome assembly GCF_036320965.1 of Panulirus ornatus. Lineage (NCBI taxonomy): Eukaryota > Metazoa > Arthropoda > Malacostraca > Decapoda > Palinuridae > Panulirus > Panulirus ornatus. The sequence continues at coordinate 2,768,269 of NC_092225.1, forward strand.
TAATTCTTATAAGTGCATTAACCGTCGTGAGACAGAACACAAATTTCACAGAAGGTGTACTTGATGGTAACATTCTTCCTCAACACACACAAAATAATGTGGATATTCTTTTTTTTTTATCCATAAGTTCTATGACTTTCCTGTTTAACGTGTTTTCCGAAACATACTTGATAGTGTTAGAATGTTGTTTTGACCATGGTGATTGTTGCTTTGTTATTTTCACCGTAATTTTTCTACAGCTATAGATATACTAATTATGGCTTTTTAGTCCAGCGGAAGCTTAAACAATTTCTTGTCTCTCTCTTATATATCCACTGTAAGGCTTGAGACTCTATGGTTTGGCAGATTTTTCCCTCGCTGTTGTTTATATCATCAACGTTGCTGTTGATGCAGCTGTCGTGTTTACCTCTTGTTTGTGGTTTTGAAAAAGGAGATTTTACGGTTTTGTTATTATCGTTGCTCCAACTAACGTCTCCTTTGCTCTTGTTACGCTTCCGGCAGCAGTTACTTTTACCGTTGGTCCTTTGTTGCTGTTGCTGATGATACTGTTCCTCTTGTTGTTACCGTTGCTGCTGGTACTACTGTTGCCGTCGTTACCATTGTTGGTGCTGCTACTGGTACTGTTGTTGTTGTTACCTTTGATGTTGTTCTTTATGTTGCCGTTGTTACCGTTGTTAGTGTTGCTGCTGTTACTGTTGCTGTTGATGCCGCTACTGGTGCTACTGCTGCTCCTGTTGCTGTTGTTACTGTTGCTATTACTGTTGTTATTGTTGTCGCTGTTTCCGCAGCTACTACATCTGATGTTATTGCTGTTTGTACTGTTGCTGTTACTGTTACTCTTACTGTTGGTACTATTGCCACTGTTATTGTTATTGTTCTTGTTGCAAGTACGTAACATGTTGCCTTTATATTCGTTGCTGTTGCTGCTGCTTTTATCTTGTTAACGTTGCAACTTTTCCTGGAGCCAGTGCTACTGGCGCTGTTGTTGTTGCTCGTACTCTTCCCGTTGCTACTGTTGCTACGGTTACCATAATTCACAGGGGAACAAATTTGGAAAAACATTTTGGTGCCTCAGATTTTAGACATGATTCTGGTTGTACTCACACCACTGAATGAATATATGACCTTCATAGCAGCTATAGTTTTTGAGATAATGCACTTATCAATAAATCTATCTCTCATGAGCATAGATAGTTCTAAGCGAAGTTTAAAATGTGTGCTTTTACACAATGGCAACAAATATGCATCAATCCCAATTGGTCACTTAATTTAGATGACAGAACAGAAGGAAGCAATCGCCCTGGTCTTACAGAAGATATCATACCACGATCATCAATGGCTGATGTGTGTGGATCTTAAGATGGTGACTTTTCTCCTGGGTCAGCTGAGTGGATCCACCAAGTATCCCTGCTTTATCTGTCTCTGGGATAGCAGAGCTTAGGGTGAGCAATGGCTGAGAAAACAATGGCCTCTGAGAGAAGACATTGTGGTTGGAGAAAATAATGTAATCACAGAACCCTTGGTTGACAGAGATATGATGATTTTACCACCGCTGCACATCAAACTACGTTTAATGAAACAGTTTGTGAAGGCTTTGAACTAAGAAGGGGACTCTGCTTTGACTACATATGCAGAAAATTTCCAGCGCTGAGCATGGAGAAAATGAAGGCAGGTATTTTCGACTGGCCGCAAATCAGGGAACTTATGAAAGACCCACATTTCCAAGAATCATTGAAGAATGTTGAAGCAGATGCATGGTCTTCGTTCACTTTGGTTGTTAGGAATTTTCTTGGAGCTACTCTGAATTAGTGGAGAACATGCTCTCTTCTTTCCGTCAACTTGGCTGTAAAATGAGCATCAAAGTGGATTACCTCCACAGCTACTTGGATCGTTTCCCAGACAACCTTAGTGACCTAAAAGTGAGGAGCAGAGTGAACGATTCCACCAAGATTTAAAAACGATGGAAGAAAGATACAGGGAACACTGAGACAACCATATAATGGCGGATTACTGCTGGTCCATTCATCGTGGTTGTCCTGGGCTAGCTCACCGCAAGAAGTCCTTGAAACGCCGCTTTCGTGAGATGTCTAAGTAAATAAACATTGCACCAATGAAATATAACTTTCTATGCTTGTTTCACCATTATCTGATTCTATGGATATAATCTAATAATAAGTAACCAAATTAGACATGTATAAAAACATTTTTTTTTATCTAAAAGGCAACAATTAATGACTTGTAGTCATCAATCCTTGTTCCCGATCGGTATTATGCATAGCAATTAGGGGTATATCATATCTCGATAACGAGAGCCGATAGAGAAAAACTAATGGTGTATTTAGAATCAGCGACCAAAAGTTACCTGTTGAACAGTCAAATATCTCAGGCATCAAATTCAGTGTAACCCTGTGAATTCTTGTTGTTGCAACTGTGCAACAGGTTACCTTTGTATTCGCTTCTGTTCCTACTTATACTCTTGGTATCATTGCCACTTTTGCTAGCCCTGGTGTTATTGGTGCTGTTCTTATACACTTGCCAATGCAAATGGCTTCGTAGGCCCATGCATATTCATTCTATTACGAATGGATTCATACATCTTTACTTACTGCTTCATGAATGTCCTGAGCATGTCCGTGAAATCCAGGATCAATGTTTGGGATGGTTTTCTGTGTGTATATGCTCTTAAATGGACGGAGTCATGCCTGTTCACGAATCTTGGGATGAATAGTTCTATGTATGATTGTATTTTCTTGTATGAATGAATATGAATGTACGTGAAACTACTATTTCATTCATTTCTATTTATTATACTTTATCGCTGTCGCCCGCGTTAGCTAGGTAGCTCAAAGAAACAGACGGAAAAATAGCCCAACCCACACACATACACATGTATATACATAAACGCCCACATACGCACATATACATGCCTATACATTTCAACGTATACATACATATACATACACAGACATATACATATATACACGTACATATTCATACTTGCTGCCTTCATTTATTCTCGCCGCCACCCCACCACCCCCGCCCCCCATTCCCCCCGCGTGTATGCGAGGTAGCGCTAGTAAAAGACAACAAAGGCCACATTCGTTCACACAAAGTCTCTAGCTGTCATGTGTAATGCACCGAAACCACGGTTCCCTTTCCACATCCAGGCCCCACAAAACTTTCCATGGTTTACCCCAGACGCTTTACATGCCCTGGTTCAGTCCATTGACAGCACGTCGACCCCGGTATACCACATCGTTCCAATTCACTCTATTCCTAGCACGCCTTTCACCCTCCTGTATGTTCAGGCCCCGATTGCTCAAAATCGTTTTCACTCCATCCTTCCACCTCCAATGTGGTCTCCCACTTCCTCGTTCCCACCACCTCTGACACATATATCCTATTTGTCAATCTTTCCTCACTCATTCTCTCCATGTGACCAAACTATTTCAATACACCCTCTTCTGCTCTCTCAACCACACTCTTTTTATTAGCATACAACTCTCTTACCTTTTCATTACTTACTTGATCAAACCACCTCACGCCACATATTGTCAGCAAACATCTCATTTCCAACATATCCACCCTCCTCCGCACAACCCTATCTATAGCCCATGCCTCATAACCATATAACATTGTTGGAACCACTATTCCTTCAAACATACCTATTTTTGCTCTGCGAGATAACGTTCTCGCCTTCCACACATTCTTCAACGCTCCTAGAATCCTCGCCCCCTCCCCCGCCCTGTGACTCACTTCCGCTTCCATGGTTCCATCCGCTGCTGAATTCACTCCCAATTATTTAAAACACTTCACTTCCTCCAGTTTTTTCCCATTAAAACTTACCTCCCAGTTTACTTGTCCCCCAACCCTACTGAACCTATTAACTTTGCTCTTATTCACATTTACTCTCAGCTTTCTTCTTTCACACACTTTACTAAACTCAGTCACCAACTTCTGCAGTTTCTCACCTGAATCAGCCACCAGCGCTGTATCTACAGCGAACAACAACTAACTCACTTCCCAAGCCCTCTCATCCACAACAGACTGCATACTTGTCCCTCCCTCCAAAACTCTTGCATTCACCTCTCTAGTAACCCCAACCATAAACAAATTAAACAACCATGGAGACATCACACGCGCCTGCCGCAAACCAACATTCACTGTGAACCAATCACTTTCTTCTCTTCCGACTCGTACTCATGCCTTACATCCTTGATAAAAACTTTTCACTGCTTCTAGCAACTTACCTACCACACGATATACTCTTAGTACCTTCCACAGAGCATCTTTATCAACTCTACCCTATGCTTTTTCTAGATCCAGAAATGCTACATACAAATCTATCTGTTTTCTACGTATTTCTCATATACATTCTTCAAATAAAACACCTGATCAACACATCATCTACCACTTCTGAAACCGTCCTGCTCTTCCCCAGTGTGATGCACTGTACATGCCTTTACCCTCCCAATCAATACCCTCCCATATGATTACCCAGGAATACTCAGCAAACTTATACCTCTGTAATTTGAACATTCACCTTTATCCCCTTTGCCTTTGTACAATGGCACTATGCATGCATTCTGGGAATCCTCAGGCACTTCACCATGAACCATGCATGCAATGAATATCCGTACCAACTAGTCAACAACACAATCACCCCCCTTTTTTATGAATTTCACTGCAATACCATCCAAACCCGCCGTCTTGCCGGCTTTCATCTTCCGCAAAGCTTTCTCCACCTCTTCTCTGTTTAAACCACTCTCCCTGACCCTCTTACTTTGCACACCACCTCGACCAAAACACCCTATATCTGCCACTCTACAATCAAAAACATTCAACAAACCTTCAAAATACTCACTCCATCTCCTTCTCACATCACCACTACCTGTTATCACATCCCCATTAGCCCCCCTCTCTGATGTTCCCATTTGTTCCCTTGTCTTACCCACTTTACTTACCTCCTTCCAAAACATCTTTTCGTTCTCCCTAAGATTGAATGATACTCTCTCACCCCAACTCTCATTTGCCCTCTTCCTCTTGACCTCCTGCCTCTTTCTTTTATACGTCTCCCAGTCATTCACACTACTTCCCTGCAAAACTCATCCAAACGCCTCTCTCTTTTCTTTCACTAAAAATCTTACTTCTTCATCTCACCACTCACTACCCTTTCTAATTTGCCCACCTCCCACCTTTCTCACGCCACAGGCATCTTTTGCGCAAGCCATCACTGCTTCCCTAAATACATCCCATTCCTCCCCTTCTCGCCTTACATCATTTGCTCTCACCTTCTTCCATTCTGCACTTAATCTCTCCTGGTACTTCCTCACACAGATCTTCTTTCCAAGCTCACTTACTCTCACCACTCTCTTCATCCCAACATTCTCTCTTCTTTTCTGAAAATCTCTTAAAATCTTCACCATCGCCTCCGCAAGATAATGATCAGACTTCCCTCCAGTTGCCCCTCTCAACACAATAACGTTCAAAAGTCTCTCTTTCACGCGCCTATCGATTAACACGTAGTCCAATAACGCCTTCTGGCCATCTCTAACACTTACAGACGTATGCTTAAGTATATCTCTCATTCTAAACCAGGTATTCCCCAATCACCAGTCCTTTTTCAGCACACAAATCTACAACCTCTTCACCATTTCCATTTACAACACTGAACACCCCATGTACGCCAATTATATCCTCAACTGCCACGTTAATCATCTTTGCATTCAAATCACACATCATTACAATCTGGTTTCGTGCATCAAAGCTGTTAACACACTCACTCAGCTACTCCCAAAATACCTGCCTCTCGTTATCTTTCTTCTCATGACCAGGTGCATATTCACCAATAGTCACCGGTATCTCTCCATCCACTTTAAGTTTTACCCATATCAATCTAGAGTTTACTTTTTTACACTCTGTCACATACTCCCACAACTCCTGCTTCAGGAGTAGTGCTACTCCTTCCTTTGCTCTTGTCCTCTCACCAATCCATGACTTTACTCCCAAGACTTTCACAATCCACTGTTCTCCTTTACCCTTGAGCTTCGTTTCACTCATAGCCAAAACCTCCAAGTTCCTATCCTCAAACTTATGACGTATATCTCCTTTTTTCTCATCTTGGCTACATTCACACACATTTAGACACCCCAATCTGAGCCTTCAAGGATAATGACCGCTCCCCGCTTGAATCCTTATGTTTCCCCTTGCAGAAAGTTGAAATATTTATATATATATATATATATATATATATATATATATATATATATATATATATATATATATATATAATATATATATATATATATATATATATATATATATATATATATATATATATATATATATATATATATATATATATATATATATATATATATATATATATATATATGTATGTGAGAAATACTTAGAAAAGCAAATGGATTTGTATGTAGCATTTATGGATCTGGAGAAGGCATATGATAGAGTTGATAGAGATGCTCTTTGGAAAGTATTAAGAATATATGGTGTGGGAGGCAAGTTGTTAGAAGCAGTGAAAAGTTTTTATCGAGGATGTAAGGCATGTGTACGTGTAGGAAGAGAGGAAAGTGATTGGTTCTCAGTGAATGTAGGTTTGCGGCAGGGGTGTGTGATGTCTCCATGGTTGTTTAATTTGTTTATGGATGGGGTTGTTAAGGAGGTAAATGCAAGAGTCCTGGAAAGAGGGGCAAGTATGAAGTCTGTTGGGGATGAGAGAGCTTGGGAAGTGAGTCAGTTGTTGTTCGCTGATGATACAGCGCTGGTGGCTGATTCATGTGAGAAACTGCAGAAGCTGGTGACTGAGTTTGGTAAAGTGTGTGGAAGAAGAAAGTTAAGAGTAAATGTGAATAAGAGCAAGGTTATTAGGTACAGTAGGGTTGAGGGTCAAGTCAATTGGGAGGTGAGTTTGAATGGAGAAAAACTGGAGGAAGTGAAGTGTTTTAGATATCTGGGAGTGGATCTGTCAGCGGATGGAACCATGGAAGCGGAAGTGGATCATAGGGTGGGGGAGGGGGCGAAAATTTTGGGAGCCTTGAAAAATGTGTGGAAGTCGAGAACATTATCTCGGAAAGCAAAAATGGGTATGTTTGAAGGAATAGTGGTTCCAACAATGTTTTATGGTTGCGAGGCGTGTGCTATGGATAGTGTTGTGCGCAGGAGGATGGATGTGCTGGAAATGAGATGTTTGAGGACAGACAATGTGTGGTGTGAGGTGGTTTGATCGAGTAAGTAACGTAAGGGTAAGAGAGATGTGTGGAAATAAAAAGAGCGTGGTTGAGAGAGCAGAAGAGGGTGTTTTGAAATGGTTTGGGCACATGGAGAGAATGAGTGAGGAAAGATTGACCAAGAGGATATATGTGTCGGAGGTGGAGGGAACGAGGAGAAGAGGGAGACCAAATTGGAGGTGGAAAGATGGCGTGAAAAAGATTTTGTGTGATCGGGGCCTGAACATGCAGGAGGGTGAAAGGAGGGCAAGGAATAGAGTGAATTGGAGCGATGTGGTATACCGGGGTTGACGTGCTGTCAGTGGATTGAATCAAGGCATGTGAAGCGTCTGGGGTAAACCATGGAAAGCTGTGTAGGTATGTATATTTGCGTGTGTGGACGTGTGTATGTACGTGTGTATGGGGGTTGGGCCATTTCTTTCGTCTGTTTCCTTGCGCTACCTCGCAAACGCGGGAGACAGCGACAAAGTATAAAAAAAAAAAAAAAAAAATATATATATATATATATATATGTGTACATATATATATATATATATATATATAGAATATATATATATATATATATATATATATATATATATATATATATATATATATATATATATATATATATATATATATAATTTTTTTTTTTTTTTTTTTTTGCTTTGTCGCTGTCTCCCGCGTTTGCGAGGTAGCGCAAGGAAACAGACGAAAGAAATAGCCCAACCCACCCCCATACGCATGTATGTACATACGTCCACACGCACAAATATACATACCTACACAGCTTTCCATGGTTTACCCCAGACGCTTCACATGCCTTGATTCAATCCACTGACAGCACGTCAACCCCGGTATACCACATCGCTCCAGTTCACTCTATTCCTTGCCCTCCTTTCACCCTCCTGCATGTTCAGGCCCCGATCACACAAAATCTTTTTCACGCCATCTTTCCACCTCCAATTTGTTCTCCCTCTTCTCCTTGTTCCCTCCACCTCCGACATATATATCCTCTTGGTCAATCTTTCCTCACTCATTCTCTCCATGTGCCCAAACCATTTCAAAACACCCTCCTCTGGTCTCTCAACCACGCTCTTTTTATTTCCACACATCTCTCTTACCCTTACGTTACTTACTCGATCAAACCACCTCACACCACACATTGTCCTCAAACATCTCATTTCCAGCACATCCATCCTCCTGCGCACAACTCTATCCATAGCCCACGCCTCGCAACCATACAACATTGTTGGAACCACTATTCCTTCAAACATACCCATTTTTGTTTTCCGAGATAATGTTCTCGACTTCCACACATTCTTCAAGGCTCCCAGAATTTTCGCCCCCTCCCCCACCCTATGATCCACTTCCGCTTCCATGGTTCCATCCGCTGCCAGATCCACTCCCAGACATCTAAAACACTTCACTTCCTCCAGTTTTTCTACATTCAAACTCACCTCCCAATTGACTTGACCCTCAACCCTACTGTACCTAATAACCTTGCTCTTATTCACATTTACTCTTAACTTTCTTCTTTCACACACTTTACCAAACTCAGTCACCAGCTTCTGCAGTTTCTAACATGAATCAGCCACCAGCGCTGTATCATCAGCGAACAACAACTGACTCACTTCCCAAGCTCTCTCATCCCCAACAGACTTCATACTTGCCCCTCTTTCCAAAACTCTTGCATTCACCTCCCTAACAACCCCATCCATAAACAAATTAAACAACCATGGAGACATCACACACCCCTGCCGCAAACCTACATTCACTGAGAACCAATCACTTTCCTCTCTTCCTACACGTACACACGCCTTACATCCTCGATAAAAACTTTTCACTGCTTCTAACAACTTGCCTCCCACACCATATATTCTTAATACCTTCCACAGAGCATCTCTATCAACTCTATCATATGCCTTCTCCAGATCCATAAATGCTACATACAAATCCATTTGCTTTTCTAAGTATTTCTCACATACATTCTTCAAAGCAAACACCTGATCCACACATCCTCTACCACTTCTGAAACCACACTGCTCTTCCCCAATCTGATGCTCTGTACATGCCTTCACCCTCTCAATCAATACCCTCCCATATAATTTACCAGGAATACTCAACAAACTTATACCTCTGTAATTTGAGCACTCACTCTTATCCCCTTTGCCTTTGTACAATGGAACTATGCACGCATTCCGCCAATCCTCAGGCACCTCACCGTGAGTCATACATACATTAAATAACCTTACCAACCAGTCAACAATACAGTCACCCCCTTTTTTAATAAATTCCACTGCAATACCATCCAAACCTGCTGCCTTGCCGGCTTTCATCTTCCGGGAGACAGCGACAGAGCAAAAAAAAAAAAAAATGAAAATGTATATATATATATATATATATATATATATATATATATATATATATATATATATGTATATATATATATATATATATATATATATATATATATATATATATATATATATATATATATATATATATATATATATATATATATATATTCCGCCAATCCTCAGGGGGGGGGGGGGGCATTTCTTTCGTCTGTTTCCTTGCGCTACCTCGCAAACTCGGGAGACAGCGACAAAGTATAATAATAAAAAAAATATATATATATATATATATATATATATATATATATATATATATATATATATATATATTATTTTCTTTTATTATACCTTGTCGCTGTCTCCAGCGTTTGCGAGGTAGCGCAAGGAAACAGACGAAAGAAATGGCCCAACCCCCCCCCCCCCCTGAGGATTGGCGGAATATATATATATATATATATATATATATATATATATATATATATATATATATATATATATATATATATATATATACACATATATATATATATATATATATATATATATATATATATATATATATATATATATATATATAATGGGAAACAGAAGAAGGAGTCACGCGGGGAGTGATCATCCTCCTCGAAGGCTCAGAGTGGGATGCCTAAATGTGTGTGGATGTAACCAAGATGTGAAAAAAGGAGAGATAGGTAGTATGTTTGAGGAAAGGAACCTGGATGTTTTGGCTCTGAGTGAAACGAAGCTCAAGGGTAAAGGGGAAGAGTGGTTTGGAAATGTCTGGGGAGTGAAGTCAGGGGTTAGTGAGAGGACAAGAGCAAGGGAAGGAGTAGCAATACTCCTGAAACAGGAGTTGTGGGAGTATGTGATAGAATGCAAGAAAGTAAATTCTCGATTAATATGGGTAAAACTGAAAGTTGATGGAGAGAGGTGGGTGATTATTGGTGCATATGCACCTGGGCATGAGAAGAAAGATCATGAGAGGCAAGTGTTTTGGGAGCAGCTAAATGAGTGTGTTAGCGGTTTTGATGCACGAGACCGGGTTATAGTGATGGGTGATTTGAATGCAAAGGTGAGTAATGTGGCAGTTGAGGGAATAATTGGTATGCATGGGGTGTTCAGTGTTGTAAATGGAAATGGTGAAGAGCTTGTAGATTTATGTGCTGAAAAAGGACTGATGATTGGGAATACCTGGTTTAAAAAGCGAGATATACATAAGTATACTTATGTAAGTAGGAGAGATGGCCAGAGAGCGTTATTGGATTACGTGTTAATTGACAGGCGCGCGAAAGAGAGACTTTTGGATGTTAATGTGCTGAGAGGTGCAAATGGAGGGATGTCTGATCATTATCTTGTGGAGGCTAAGGTGAAGATTAGTATGGGTTTTCAGAAAAGAGGAGTGAATGTTGGGGTGAAGAAGGTGGTGAGAGTAAGTGAGCTTGGGAAGGAGACCTGTGTGGGGAAGTACCAGGAGAGACTGTGTACAGAATGGAAAAAGGTGACAACAATGGAAGTAAGGGGAGTGGGGGAGGAATGGGATGTATTTAGGGAATCAGTGATGGATTGCGCAAAAGATGCTTGTGGCATGAGAAGAGTGGGAGGTGGGCTGTTTAGAAAGGGTAGTGAGTGGTGGGATGAAGAAGTAAGAGTATTAGTGAAAGAGAAGAGAGAGGCATTTGGACGATTTTTGCAGGGAAAAAATGCAATTGAGTGGGAGAAGTATAAAAGAAAGAGACAGGAGGTCAAGAGAAAGGTGCAAGAGGTGAAAAAAAGGGCAAATGAGAGTTGGGGTGAGAGACTATCAGTAAATTTTAGGGAGAATAAAAAGATGTTCTGGAAGGAGGTAAATAGGGTGCGTAAGACAAGGGAGCAAATGGGAACTTCAGTGAAGGGCGCAAATGGGGAGGTGATAACAAGTAGCGGTGATGTGAGAAGGAGATGGAATGAGTATTTTGAAGGTTTGTTGAATGTGTCTGATGACAGAGTGGCAGATATAGGGTGTTTTGGTCGAGGTGGTGTGCAAAGTGAGAGGGTTAGGGAAAATGATTTGGTAAACAGAGAAGAGGTAGTAAAAGCTTTGCGGAAGATGAAAGCCGGCAAGGCAGCAGGTTTGGATGGTATTGCAGTGGAATTTATTAAAAAAGGGGGTGACTGTATTGTTGACTGGTTGGTAAGGTTATTTAATGTATGTATGACTCATGGTGAGGTGCCTGAGGATTGGCGGAATGCGTGCATAGTGCCATTGTACAAAGGCAAAGGGGATAAGAGTGAGTGCTCAAATTACAGAGGTATAAGTTTGTTGAGTATTCCTGGCAAATTATATGGGAGGGTATTGATCGAGAGGGTGAAGGCATGTACAGAGCATCAGATTGGGGAAGAGCAGTGCGGTTTCAGAAGTGGTAGAGGATGTGTGGATCAGGTGTTTGCTTTGAAGAATGTATGTGAGAAATACTTAGAAAAGCAAATGGATTTGTATGTAGCATTTATGGATCTGGAGAAGGCATATGATAGAGTTGATAGAGATGCTCTGTGGAAGGTATTAAGAATATATGGTGTGGGAGGCAAGTTGTTAGAAGCAGTGAAAAGTTTTTATCGAGGATGTAAGGCATGTGTACGTGTAGGAAGAGAGGAAAGTGATTGGTTCTCAGTGAATGTAGGTTTGCGGCAGGGGTGTGTGATGTCTCCATGGTTGTTTAATTTGTTTATGGATGGGGTTGTAAGGGAGGTAAATGCAAGAGTCCTGGAAAGAGGGGCAAGTATGAAGTCTGTTGGGGATGAGAGAGCTTGGGAAGTGAGTCAGTTGTTGTTCGCTGATGATACAGCGCTGGTGGCTGATTCATGTGAGAAACTGCAGAAGTTGGTGACTGAGTTTGGTAAAGTGTGTGGAAGAAGAAAGTTGAGAGTAAATGTGAATAAGAGCAAGGTTATTAGGTACAGTAGGGTTGAGGGTCAAGTCAATTGGGAGGTGAGTTTGAATGGAGAAAAACTGGAGGAAGTGAAGTGTTTTAGATATCTGGGAGTGGATCTGTCAGCGGATGGAACCATGGAAGCGGAAGTGGATCATAGGGTGGGGGAGGGGGCGAAAATTTTGGGAGCCTTGAAAAATGTGTGGAAGTCGAGAACATTATCTCGGAAAGCGAAAATGGGTATGTTTGAGGGAATAGTGGTTCCAACAATGTTGTATGGTTGCGAGGCGTGGGCTATGGATAGAGGTGTGCGCAGGAGGATGGATGTGCTGGAAATGAGATGTTTGAGGACAATGTGTGGTGTGAGGTGGTTTGATCGAGTAAGTAACGTAAGGGTAAGAGAGATGTGTGGAAATAAAAAGAGCGTGGTTGAGAGAGCAGAAGAGGGTGTTTTGAAATGGTTTGGGCACATGGAGAGAATGAGTGAGGAGAGATTGACCAAGAGGATATATGTGTCGGAGGTGGAGGGAACGAGGAGAAGAGGGAGACCAAATTGGAGGTGGAAAGATGGAGTGAAAAAGATTTTGTGTGATCGGGGCCTGAACATGCAGGAGGGTGAAAGGAGGGCAAGGAATAGAGTGAATTGGAGTCATGTGGTATACAGGGGTTGACGTGCTGTCAGTGGATTGAATCAAGGCATGTGAAGCGTCTGGGGTAAACCATGGAAAGCTGTGTAGGTATGTATATTTGCGTGTGTGGACGTGTGTATGTACATGTGTATGGGGGGGGGGGGAGGTTGGGCCATTTCTTTCGTCTGTTTCCTTGCGCTACCTCGCAAACGCGGGAGACAGCGACAAAGTATAAAAAAAAAAAAAAAAAAAAATATATATATATATATATATATATATATATATATATATATACATTTTCATTTTTTTTTTTTTTGCTCAGACGAAAGAAATGGCCCAACCCCCCCCATACACATGTATATACATACGTCCACACACGCAAATATACATACCTACGCAGCTTTCCATGGTTTACCCTAGACGCTTCACATGCCTTGATTCAATCCACTGACAGCACGTCAACCCCGGTATACCACATCGCTCCAATTCACTCTATTCCTTGCCCTCCTTTCACCCTCCTGCATGTTCAGGCCCCGATCACACAAAATCTTTTTCACTCCATCTTTCCACCTCCAATTTGGTCTCCCTCTTCTCCTCGTTCCCTCCACCTCCGACACATATATCATCTTGGTCAATCTTTCCTCACTCATTCTCTCCATGTGCCCAAACCACTTCAAAACACCCTCTTCTGCTCTCTCAACCACGCTCTTTTTATTTCCACACATCTCTCTTACCCTTACGTTACTCACTGAATCAAACCACCTCACACCACACATTGTCCTCAAACATCTCATTTCCAGCACATCCATCCTCCTGCGCACAACTCTATCCATAGCCCACGCCTCGCAACCATACAACATTGTTGGAACCACTATTCCTTCAAACATACCCATTTTTGCTTTCCGAGATAATGTTCTCGACTTCCACACATTCTTCAAGGCCCCCAGGATTTTCGCCCCCTCCCCACCCTATGATCCACTTCCGCTTCCATGGTTCCATCCGCTGCCAGATCCACTCCCAGATATCTAAAACACTTCACTTCCTCCAGTTTTTCTCCATTCAAACTCACCTCCCAATTGACTTGACCCTCAACCCTACTGTACCTAATAACCTTGCTCTTATTCACATTTACTCTTAACTTTCTTCTTCCACACACTTTACCAAACTCATATATATATATATATGCAAGGCAGCAGGTTTGGATAGTATTGCAGTGGAATTTATTAAAAAAGGGGGTGACTGTATTGTTGACTGGTTGGTAAGGTTATTTAATGTATGTATGACTCATGGTGAGGTGCCTGAGGATTGGCGGAATGCGTGCATAGTGCCATTGTACAAAGGCAAAGGGGATAAGAGTGAGTGCTCAAATTACAGAGGTATAAGTTTGTTGAGTATTTCTGGTAAATCATATGGGAGGATATTGATTGAGAGGGTGAAGGTATGTACAGGGCATCAGATTGGGGAAGAGCAGTGTGGTTTCAGAAGTGGTAGAGGATGTGTGGATCAGGTGTTTGCTTTGAAGAATGTATGTGAGAAATACTTAGAAAAGCAAATGGATTTGTATGTAGCATTTATGGATCTGGAGAAGGCATATGATAGAGTTGATAGAGTTGCTCTATGGAAGGTATTAAGAATATATGGTGTGGGAGGCAAGTTGTTAGAAGCAGTGAAAAGTTTTTATCGAGGATGTAAGGCATGTGTACGTGTAGGAAGAGAGGAAAGTGATTGGTTCTCAGTGAATGTAGCTTTGCGGCAGGGGTGTGTGATGTCTCCATGGTTGTTTAATTTGTTTATGGATG
>NC_092225.1:2785682-2808182 GCF_036320965.1 Panulirus ornatus
GTTTTCCGGCGCCACTACGGTAACGCGGGAAACGGTGATCAAGTATGATAATAGGGAAACTGAAAAAGGACTCACGCGGGAAGTGCTCACCCTCTTCGAAGGCTCAGATTGGGGTGTCTGAATGTGTATTGATGTGACCAAGATGAGAAGAAAAGAGAGATAGGTAGTATGTTTGAGGAAAGTAACTTGTATGTTCTGGCTCTGAGTGAAACAAAGCTCAAGGATAAAGTGGAAGAGTGGTTTAGGGAAGTCTTGGAAGTAAAGTCAGTGGTTGGTGAGAGGACAAGAAGTAAGGAAGGGGTAGCACTACTGAAGCTGCTGTGGGAGTATATGATAAAGTGTAACAAAGTAAAGTTTTCATCGATATGGGTAAAACTGTAAGTGGATGAAGAGAGATGGGTGATTATTGGTGCCTTTGCACCTGGTCATGAGAAGAAAGATCGTGAGAGGCAAATGTTTTGGGAACAGCTGATTGAGTGTCTCGGAAACTTTGATGTACGACACCGGGTTTTAGGGATGGGTGATTAAAATGCAAAGTTGAGTAATGTGGCAGTTAAGGGTATAACTGGTGTGTTCACTGTTGTGAATGGAAATAGTGATGAGCTTGTGGGTTTGTTACCTAAAAAAAAACTGGTGATTGGAAATACCTGATTTAAAAAGAGATATACATAAGTATACGTATGTGAGAAGGAGAGATGGATTACTTATTAATTGACAGGTGTGTAAAAGAGAGACTTTTGGATGTTAATGTGCTGAGAGGTGCAGCTGGAGGGATGTCTGATCACTATCTTGTGGAGGCGAGTGTGAAAATTTGTAGGGGTTTTCAGAGAAGAAGAGAGAATGTTGGTGAGAAGAGAGTGGTGAGAGTAAGTGAGTTTGGAAAGGAGTCTTTTGTGAGGAAGTACCAGGAGAGATTGAGTGTAGAATGGCAAAAGGTGAGAGCAAATGATGTTAGGGGAGTCAGTGAGGAATGGGATGTATTTAGGGAAGCGGTGATGGTTTGCGCAAAAGATGCATGTGGCATGAAAAAGGTGGGAGGTGGGCAGATTAGAAAGGGTAGTGAGTAGTGGGATGAAGAAGGAAAATTTCTAGTGAAAGAAGAGAAGAGAGTGATGTTTGGACGATACTTGCAAGGAAGTAGTGGAAATGATTGGGAGATATATAAGAGAAAGCGATAGGAAGTCAAGAAAGAGTAAGGTGCAGGGTTTGAAAGAGAGCAAATGAGAGTTGGGATGAGAAAGCATCATTAAACTTTAGGGGCAAATTTTAAGACAAGAGAGTGAATGGGGACATTGATGAATGGGGCAAGGGGGCAAGGAATAACAGGTAGTGATGAAGTGAAAAGGTGACGGAGTAAGTATTTCGAAGGTTTGTTGAATGTGTTTGATGATTGAGTGGCAGATATAGGTGTTTTACTGGGGTGGTGTGCGAAGTGAGAGGATCAGGGAGAATGGTTCGATTAAGGGAAGAGGTAGTGAAAGCTTTGCGACAGATTAAATTCGGCAAGGCGGCGGGTTTGGGTGGTATTGCAGTGGATTGTTTTTCAAAGAAGGGGGTGACAGTGTTGTTAATTTGTTGGTAAGGATATATTCATTATGTGTATGGACTATAATGAAGTGCCTGAGGATTGGCGGAATGCATACATAGTGCCACTGTACAAAGGCAAAGGGGATAAAGGTGAGTGTTCAAACTACAGAGGCATAAGTTTGTTGAGATTTCTGGGAAATTATATGGGAGGGTATTGATTGAGAGGGTGAAGGCATGTGCAGAGCACCAGATTGAGGATGAGCAGAGTGATTTCAGAAGTGTTAAAGGATGTGTGGATCAGGTGTTTGCTTTGAAGAATGTATGTGAGAAATACTTAGAAAAACAGATGGACTTGTATATAGTATATGATAGGGTTGATAACGATGCTTTGTGGAAGGTCTTAAGAGTATATGGTGAGGGAGGTAAGTTGCTAAAAGCAGTGAAATGTTTTTACCAAATATGTAAGGCATGTGTACGAGTAGGAAGAGAGGAGAGTGATTGCTTCCCAGTGAATACCGTTCTGCGGCAGCGGTGTGTGATGCCCCCATGGTTGTTTAATTTGTTTATGGATGGGGTGGTAAGGGAGGTAAATGCAAGAGTTTTGGAGAGAGGGGCGAGTATGCAATCTGTTGGGGATGAGAGGGCCTGGGAAGTGAGTCAGTTGTTGTTCGCCGATGATACAGCTCTAGTGGCTGATTCTAATGAGAAATTGCAGAAGACGGTGAATGAGTTTGGAAAGATATGTGAAAGGAGAGGGTTGAGAGTGAATGTGAATAAGAACATGGTTCTTTGGTTCAGAAGGATTGAAGGATAAATTACTTGGGATGTAAGTTTGAATGGAGAAAAAGTTGGAGGAAGTGAAGTGTTTAAGATATCTATGAGTGGACTTAGCAGCGCATGGAATCACGGAAGCGGAAGTGAGTCATCGGGTAAGGAAGATTGCGAAGGTTTTGGGAGAGATGAAGAATGTGTGGAAGGAGAGATCGTTACTACGGAGAGCGAAATGGGTATGTTTGAAGGAATAGTAGTTCCATGAATGTTACATCGTTTCGCAGCATGGGCTATTGATAGGGTTGTACGGAGGAAGGTGGATGTGTTTAAAATGAGATGTTTGAGGACAATATGTGGTGTGAGGTGGTTTGATCGAGTGAATAACAAAAGGGTAAGAGAGATGTGTGGAAATGAAAAGATTGCAGTTGAGAGAGCAGAAAAGAGTGTGCTGAAATGGTTTGGACATATAGAGAGAATGAGTGAGGAAAGTTTGACGAAGAGGATATATGTGTCAGACGCGGAGAGCAAGGAGAAGCGGGAGACCAAGTTGGAGGTGGAAGGACTGAGTGAAAAAGATTTTGAGCGATCGGAGCCTGAACATACTGGAGGGTGAGAGGCGCCCAAGGAATAGAGTGAATTGGAACGATGTGGAATACCGGGGTTGGCGTGCTGTCATTGGACTGAACCAAGGCATGTGAAGCGTCTGGGGTAAACCATGGAAAGGTCTGTGGGGCCTGAATATGGAAACGGAGCTGTTGTTTCGGTGCACTACACATGACAGGTAGAGACTGAGTGTGAACGAATGTGACTTTTGTTGTCTGTTTTTCCTGGCGCTACCTCACTGAATAGGGGCGTAGCTATGCTATTTCCTGTGGCATAGAGTAGCGTCAGGAATGGATGAAGGTAAGCAAGTATGAATATGTACATATGTATATATGCATGTCTGTGTATTTGTATGTATATGTATGTGTATTTTTTTTTTTTTTTTTTTATACTTTGTCGCTGTCTCCCGCGTTTGCGAGGTAGCGCAAGGAAACAGACGAAAGAAAGGGCCCAACCCCGCCCCATACACATGTATATACATACGTCCACACACGCAAATATACATACCTACACAGCTTTCCATGGTTTACCCCAGACGCTTCACATGTCTTGCTTCAATCCACTGACAGCACGTCAACCCCGGTATACCACATCGCTCCAATTCACTCTATTCCTTGCCCTCCTTTCACCCTCCTGCATGTTCAGGCCCCGATCAAACAAAATCTTTTTCACTCCATCTTTCCACCTCCAATTTGGTCTCCCTCTTCTCCTTGTTCCCTCCACCTCCGACACATATATCCTCTTGGTCAATCTTTCCTCACTCATCCTCTCCATGTGCCCAAACCACTTCAAAACACCCTCTTCTGCTCTCTCAACCACGCTCTTTTTATTTCCACACATCTCTATTACCCTTACGTTACTCACTCGATCAAACCACCTCACACCACACATTGTCCTCAAACATCTCATTTCCAGCACATCCATCCTCCTGCGCACAACTCTATCCATAGCCCACGCCTCGCAACCATACAACATTGTTGGAACCACTATTCCTTCAAACATACCCATTTTTGCTTTCCGAGATAATGTTCTCGACTTCCACACATTTTTCAAGGCCCCCAGGATTTTCGCCCCCTCCCCCACCCTATGATCCACTTCCGCTTCCATGGTTCCATCCGCTGCCAGATCAACTCCCAGATATCTAAAACACTTCACTTCCTCCAGTTTTTCTCCATTCAAACTCACCTCCCAATTGACTTGACCCTCAACCCTACTGTACCTAATAACCTTGGTCTTATTCACATTTACTCTTAACTTTCTTCTTCCACACACTTTTCCAAAGTCAGTCACCAGCTTCTGCAGTTTCTCACATGAATCAGCCACCAGCGCTGTATCATCAGCGAACAACAACTGACTCACTTCCCAAGCTCTCTCATCCCCAACAGACTTCATACTTGCCCCTCTTTCCAAAACTCTTGCATTTACCTCCCTAACAACCCCATCCATAAACAAATTAAACAACCATGGAGACATCACACACCCCTGCCGCAAACCTACATTCACTGAGAACCAATCACTTTCCTCTCTTCCTACACGTACACATGCCTTACATCCTCGATAAAAACTTTTCACTGCTTCTAACAACTTTCCTCCCGCACCATATATTCTTAATACCTTCCACAGAGCATCTCTATCAACTCTATCATATGCCTTCTCCAGATCCATAAATGCTACATACAAATCCATTTGCTTTTCTAAGTATTTCTCACATACATTCTTCAAAGCAAACACCTGATCCACACATCCTCTACCACTTCTGAAACCACACTGCTCTTCCCCAATCTGATGCTCTGTACATGCCTTCACCCTCTCAATCAATACCCTCCCATATAATTTAACAGGAATACTCAACAAACTTATACCTCTGTAATTTGAGCACTCACTCTTATCCCCTTTGCCTTTGTACAATGGCACTATGCACGCATTCCGCCAATCCTCAGGCACCTCACCATGAGTCATACATACATTAAATAACCTTACCAACCAGTCAACAATACAGTCACCCCCTTTTTTAATAAATTCCACTGCAATACCATCCAAACCTGCTGCCTTGCCGGCTTTCATCTTCCGCAAAGCTTTCACTACCTCTTCTCTGTTTACCAAATCATTTTCCCTAACCCTCTCACTTTGCACACCACCTCGACCAAAACACCCTATATCTGCCACTCTATCATCAAACACATTCAACAAACCTTCAAAATACTCACTCCATCTCCTTCTCACATCACCACTACTTGTTATCACCTCCCCATTTGCGCCCTTCACTGAAGTTCCCATTTGCTCCCTTGTCTTACGCACTTTATTTACCTCCTTCCAGAACATCTTTTTATTCTCCCTAAAATTTAATGATACTCTCTCACCCCAACTCTCATTTGCCCTTTTTTTCACCTCTTGCACCTTTCTCTTGACCTCCTGTCTCTTTCTTTTATACATCTCCCACTCAATTGCATTTTTTCCCTGCAAAAATCGTCCAAATGCCTCTCTCTTCTCTTTCACTAATACTCTTACTTCTTCATCCCACCACTCACTACCCTTTCTAATCAACCCACCTCCCACTCTGCTCATGCCACAAGCATCTTTTGCGCAATCCATCACTGATTCCCTAAATACATCCCATTCCTCCCCCACTCCCCTTACTTCCATTGTTCTCACCTTTTTCCATTCTTTACTCAGTCTCTCCTTGTACTTCCTCACACAGGTCTCCTTCTCAAGCTCACTTACTCTCACCACCCTCTTCACCCCAACATTCACTCTTCTTTTCTGAAAACCCATACAAATCTTCACCTTAGCCTCCACAAGATAATGATCAGACATACCTCCAGTTGCACCTCTCAGCACATTAACATCCAAAAGTCTCTCTTTCGCGCGCCTGTCAATTAACACGTAATCCAATAACGCTCTCTGGCCATCTCTCCTACTTACATAAGTATACTTATGTATATCTCGCTTTTTAAACCAGGTATTCCCAATCATCAGTCCTTTTTCAGCACATAAATCTACAAGCTCTTCACCATTTCCATTTACAACACTGAACACCCCATGTATACCAATTATTCCCTCAACTGCCACATTACTCACCTTTGCATTCAAATCACCCATCACTATGACCCGGTCTCGTGCATCAAAACCACTAACACACTCATTCAGCTGCTCCCAAAACACTTGCCTCTCTTGATCTTTCTTCTCATGCCCAGGTGCATATGCACCAATAATCACCCACCTCTCTCCATCAACTTTCAGTTTTACCCATATTAATCGAGAATTTACTTTCTTACACTCTATCACATACTCCCACAACTCCTGTTTCAGGAGTATTGCTACTCCTTCCCTTGCTCTTGTCCTCTCACTAGCCCCTGACTTTACTCCCCAGACATTCCCAAACCACTCTTCCCCTTTACCCTTGAGCTTCGTTTCACTCAGAGCCAAAACATCCAGGTTCCTTTCCTCAAACATACTACCTATCTCTCCTTTTTTTCACATCTTGGTTACATCCACACACATTTAGGCACCCCACTCTGAGCCTTCGAGGAGGATGAGCACTCCCCGCGTGACTCCTTCTTCTGTTTCTCATTTTAGAAAGTTAATACAAGGAGTGTATGTGTATATATATATATATATATATATATATATATATATATATATATATATATATATATATATATATCTTTCTTTTCTTTTAAACTATTCGCCATTTCCCGCGTTAGCGAGGTAGCATTAAGAACAGAGGACTGGGCCTTTGAGGGAATACCCTCACCTGGCCCAATTCTCTGTTCCTTCTTTTGGAAAATTAAAAAAAAAAAAAAACGAGAGGGGAGGATTTCCAGCCCCCCGCTCCCTCCCCTTTTAGTCGCCTTCTACGACACGCAGGGAATACGTGGAAAGTATTCTTAATCCCCTATCCCCAGGGATAATATATATATATATATATATATATGTATATATATGCTCATATGTATATGTATGTATATGAGCGTGTATGGGCGTTTATGTATATGTATGTGTATGTGCGTATATGGGCGTTTATGTATATGTATGTGTATATGAGTGAACGGGTCATTCTTCGTCTATTTCCTGGCGTTACCTCGCTGACGCTTGAAACAGCGATTAAGTATAAGAATGATAATGATAACAATAATATATCTACTTATTCTATATTATACTCATCCGCCGTCTCCTGTGTTAGCTGGGTAGGGCAAGGGAACAGACGAGGAATGGCCCAATCCACCCACATACACATGAATATATATAAACGCCCACACGCACATATACATGCATATACATTTCAACGTATACTAACATATACATACGCAGGCATATAAATATATACACATGTACATATCCATATTTCCTGCCTTCATCCATTGTCGTCGCCACCCCGCAACACACGAAATGTGTTGAATTATGAACTGTGATTGCTCTATGTTTGTTATAGCGTTCTACACACGTGTTTATGTATGTTTGCTTTTATGCATATATGTAAGTAGGTATGTATCTACGTATGAATGTAATTATGTGATTGTGTATCTGATGTTGCTTGCATGTTTGTATGGACAGAAGTGACTTTGCATGGGTAACTTTAGGATATGATTGTATGACTTCTTCTGTCTTCGTTGTCTGTGCTCCTTTGTCTATCTGTGTATTCTTTTCCTTGCAGCCAACCTGTCGTCTTCATAGAAATATCGAGCTGACCACATTTGCTTTATGTTATGTAAATTACATCACATTAATCTCAAGTCTGTCGCCCATAATGGAATCCTGAAAGACGTCTTGCCAGAACCATCGTTTTATTGAAAGGTTGTATGTCCAACTTTGGGTGTGATGCCGTGCGAGTATCTCCATGTAGTAGAGGATATTCAAGACCACCAGCTCACGTCGCTGTGTTGTCAAAAGTTGTAGTCACTGGAACCCGTTGTCCTAATCGTATATCATTTTTCTTTTTTATGTTAGCTAAGACGGCAAGGGCAACTGAGGCCTTAATGAAGGCCATCCAATTAACGGTATAGACTTTTCCAAAAGAAGGAACAGAGAAGGGGGCCAAGTGAGGATTTTTATTCGTAAGCTTAGTCCTCTGTTCTCAACGCTACCTCGCAAACATATATATACCCTAGCCTGAGCCAGGTAACCATTTTATCGACCAACCCCTTGGGGTGGATGAACAGCTGGGTTAACTGTGGACCAACTGAGCCTTAGAGGAAAAATACAATTCTCATATAGCCCCTCTTCTGTTCCTGCCTTTGGAAAATGATACGGGGGAGGGGGGGATCAGCTCCTCACTCCTGCCCTTATTGGTCGCCTTCTAGGACACGCAGGAGATACGTGGGCAGTGTTCTTTCTCCCTCGTCCCCCGGGATGAAAGTACATATAAGACGAATATATACCAGTCTGGTACTCCACAGGGACAGACATACAGGGTTAGGACCTGTTGGCTCCGTTCTTCTCTTACGTGTTATGTAGCACTCTTACAGCAGCAGCAGCAGCAGCAGCGGCCTGAGTCACGCAGCCGCTGTCAAGGTCTGAGATTATACCTCGTCTGAGGAGGTTTATTAAGCTTTAACCGATACGCCAGCTTTAAGTCTTTGTGTGTCTCAAGTGTTTTTGTGCTTTGACTGGAATTATCTCAGCCTTAGCTAACTTGATCCATCGAGCACTGAGGAGAACTGAAAATGTCGCATCACATGTTTGGGGAATGCGGTACGTAAAGTGGGCACACGTGCAGTGGTACAGTTTCATCCCGGCTGCAGCGTCAGCCGCTATACTGCCTCCTGTCACGGCTGCCGGAACTTAAATGGTTGACTTGAATGGCCCATTGATACGGCAGGACCACCATTATTACCACCCTTGATATGGCAATACTGGGAGGACTCGAACGCCGGGCTTGGCTACACTAGGCGGGTCAGGGCGTGGCAACACTGTGTCAAGCAGGTGTGAAATCCTCGAACGTGAGTTGACATAGTAGCGCCTCCCCCTCACCCCCACCTCCTCCCCTGCCCGACAACTTTTAGCTTGTTCCACTCTAGCTTACCACACCACAACCTGCATCACCCTAACGTGCCCCACCCTAGCCTGCTCCACTCCACCCAACTCATCATAGCCTGCTTCAACCTAGCCTGCTCCACCCCAGCCTACTCCACCCAAGCCTGCTCCACCACAACCTCCTCCACTCTAGCCTGCAGCACCATAACGTGCTCCACACCAGCCCAATCCACCCCAGAATGCTCCATCCCGGCCCGCTTCACCACAACCTGCTCCATTTCAGCCTTCTCCATCTCAGCCGCCTCCTCTACAACCTACTTCTTTCTAGTTTCCTTCATTCTCTCCTGTTCCACCCTAGCCAGCTCCATCACAACCTATCTCACCCACCTTGCTCCACCCCAGTCTGCTCTTCCTGGCTTGCTATACCACAACCTGCTCCACTTTAGCCTGCTCCATCCCTGCCTGTTATACCTTAGTCTCCTTCATCCTAGTCTCCTCCTGCTTCACCCAAGCCTGCTTCATCATAACCTGCCCCACTCCAGCCTACTCCACTCTAGTCTGCTCCCACCTAGTCTGCTCTACTCCTTCCCACTCCAAACTTCACTCCAACCTGCTTCATCACAGTTTGCTCTAACCCGGCCTTTTCCACCACAACATACACTACCACGACTGCTCCATCTTAACCTGTTTCAGTCCAGCCTGCTTCACCGCAGCCTGTTTCATCCCACTCTCTTCCACCCTATCCCGTTTAGCCCACTTCTGCTCCACCCGGACCTGGTCCATTCTGTTCCTACTCCACCCCTGCCCCACCCTGCTCCATCCGAGCCTGCTTCACGCAATTTTTGGAAGAGAGAAAAAAGAGGAGTGACCTGATCACAACATCTAAGTTTTTAAGAAAGATCGACGACGCGTACAGTGAACAGTTCATCGATAGACAGATAGGTAGAAGAAACAGGTGACATGAAATTAAGATATTTGTTAAAGATGACGTAAGGAAGTACTTTGTAGTATAAGAAAGGTTAGTGAATGAAACAGAATGACTGAAGACATGATTAATGCAGACGGCGCACATAGATTTAAGAAGTTATATGACAGTAAAAAACACTCAAGAGATGGGGCGCCACAAGTGTAGAACTCCTTCTCCGTACAGTACAAATAGATAATTAGGGATAGGTAATCAAGGCCTACCCCACCTATTCCTGCTCCATCCCAGCCTGCTCAACTTCAGCCTGCCCCACCCTAGCCCTTACCATCCCAGTTTGCTCCACCCCAGCCTACTTCATCACATCTTGCATCACCCCAGCCTGCTCCATCCAATCCTGCTTGAACATCTCAGCTTCATCCATTGTGGCCTACCATATCCTAACCTGCTTCACTACAGTCTACTCAACCATAGCCTTCTCAAGTCCACTCTGCTCCACTCCAGCCTGCTTCACCGTAGTCTGCTCTAGGAGGGCTCCTTCAACCCCCAGCCTGCTCCACCACAGCCTTTGTCATCCCTAGCATGTTTCACCACAGCTTGCTTTAGCTTAGCATCCTTCACTGTAGAAGGCTCCACCCTTGCATCCTTCACCCTCCCCTGTTCTACCTTGTTCTACTTCGCGCAAACCTGCTTCATCACAGCCTGTCCCACCCCAACCTGCTCCACGCCAGCCTGCTCAACTCTAGCTTACTCCAGCCCAGCCTGCTCCATTCTAGCCTGCTCAACCCCAGCCTACTTCATCAAAGCCTGTACCATCCTAAGCTGCTCCAACCCAAGCTGTTTTACCCAATGCTGTTCCACCAGCTTTTTTCATTACAACCTGCACCGCTTCAGGTTGTTCTACGCCACCCCACACTACTTCAACCCAGCCTACTTTACTACATATTTCTTCAATGCAACCAGTTCCACTCCAGCCTGCTCCACCTCAGCCTGCTTCACCCCATCCTGCTCCGTCACAGACTGCTCCACCCCAGTCTGCTCCACCACAGTCACCTGGACCACAGCTTGATCTATCCCTAGCCTGGTCCACTAAGACCTGCCCCACTCCATCACGCTCCACAATAGTCTGCTCCAGCAAAGCTCCTTCAACCGACAGCCTGCTCCACCAACGCTTCTTCCACCCCAGCCTGCTCTACCACAACGTTTCATCACCAGTCTGCTCCACCACATCCTGTTCCATCCCCAGCCTGCTCCGTCACAGTCTGGTCCACCCCAACCTGCTTCACCACAGCATTCTCTACCTCAGTTTGTTCCCCAGGAGCTTGTTTCACCCAAGCCTGCTCCAGCACTATCTTACCCCATCTTGTTCCACCACAAGCTGCTTCAACACAATTTTTCCCACTACAGCCTGCTCCACCGCATCGTGCTCCGCCCCAGCCTGCTCCACCGCATCGTGCTCCGCCCCAGCCTGCTCCATCCTAAACTGCTCCACTTCAGCCTGTTTCTCCACCACCTGTTTCACTTAAGCTTGCTCCACCTCAGCCTACTCCTGCTCCAACCCAGCTTGCTCTACAAGAAGTCTACTTCCCTCCATCCTACTCCAATCTAACTTGCTTTACCCTAGTTTGCTCGACCATAACCTACTCCATTCTAGCCTGCTTGATCACGAACTACTCTATGAAAACCTGCTCCATCTTAGCTTGCTTCACCTTTGCTTGCTTCACCCCCAACTTGCCCATTCTACCCGACCGTCCTATATCCCTGTCTGACTCCTTCACTTCGGTCAGTTTCTTGCCCCTCTGCTTCACCCTGCTCTACCAGACCTGCTCCACAGCCTGCTCCAACATAGTTTGCTCTAGCAAGCACTCTTCCACCCAAAACTGCTCCACCATAGCTTCCTCCGTCCCTAATGTCTCTCAACACATGCCGTTCCATCCACAATCTGCTCCATCAAAACGTGTTTCATATCCAGGCTACTTCACCACAACCTCAACCTCCTCTACCGCAGCCTACTCCGCCACAGGAGACATAGAGCAGTGGTACCAATACCACTGTGTGTTGTGACCTCAGGTTGTGTGTCTAAGCCATTTTTGTATCACGCCAACGAAAAGAATTATCAGATAATCTCTCTCTCTCTCTCTCTCTCTCTCTCTCTCTCTCTCTCTCTCTCTCTCTCTCTCTCTCTCTCTCTCTCTCTCTCTCTCTCTCTCTCTCTCTCTCTCTCACACACACATACACTGTTCCTGCTTCTCTCAGACCTCATTGATTCAAAGTCTCATTATGCCTACTTCGTTCGGACCTTTAGTGCTAAGTGTCTTAACATGACGGCGTCATTTGAATCTTCTTAATTTCGTTGTCTCATTACGCTTGCTTTGTTCAGACCTTTACGATTTAGGTGTCTCATTATGACTTCTATTTTCGAATCTTCACAGCTTCTATTTCTTAGCATGCCCGCTTCTTTCAAACCTTTACTGATTCAACGTCGTACATGCCTGCCTCGATGGAACTTAGACTGCTTTTATGTTTCGTAATATTTTTATCTTTCGAACCTTCACTGATTCAGTGTCTTGGTATGTCTGCTTCACTCGAACCTTCATTAATTCAATGTCTCATCGTGAATGCTTCGTTCAAGCCTTAATTGCTATAATTTTTCATTATGCCCGTCTTGTTCGAAGCCTCAGTAATTCAGTGATTCAATATGCCTGCCTCATTCGGACCTTCACAGATTCAGTGGGTCATTGCGCCTGCTCTGTATGAACGTTCACTTATTCAGTATGTCAGTATGCCTATTCGGTGTACAATTTGTCAAAATATTTCCACTCTGGCAACCTTGTATCATTTTTTCATCAATGGATTATTGAAAGAAAAACGATAAAAAGAAGTGACTGTTAGCAACTTAAGAATGAAGTCTTCTGAAGTCTCGTTCTTCCCCTGCTAAGATTTAGAATCTCTTACCCTCTAGCATCTTTCCTAACAGTCACAATCCACCCTTTAGAATTTTAAAGACAGGTTGCCCACACCCTTCTCAACTTTTAGGTTACTCTCTTTCTCCTCTTTTCTTCTTATTTCTCCATCTCTTTAGCACTATATAATATCAAACATTTACGTAAAAGTAAAGTATTAGTTAGGCTTTATAGATTCAGATTATTATATCAATTGTATCTTTTAATGTAATTGCTGAATTATATTATCATTTAAAGGACAATTCACCAATCAGGTATACCTCTGAGACATACCGCCAAGTGATGCCATTAACCATACCTCCTAGTGATACATCCACGTGAAATCAGAAAGCAACAATACCAGACGACCTCCCCAAGTAATACTACCAGACGGTTCCTCCAAGTGATACCACCAGGTGATGCCTGCAAGTAATACTACCAGGCCACCATACCTTCAAGCAATACCACCCACCATTCAATACCTTCAAATGATAACACCCGGTGATACCTCCAAGTAATACCACCAGGCTATACTTCCAAGTGATACCACCAGGTGGTACCTCCAAGTAATACCACCAGTGATACCTTCAAGTAATACCACCAAGACGTACCTCCAAGCGATGTCACCAGGCAATACCTCCAAGTAATACAACCGGGCAATACCTCCAAGTGATACCATCTAGCAATATGATGTAAACTCTCATGTAAATAGATAAGTTCTTATCTTGCATTACACACCCTCAGCTCCAACTATGGCACGATCCTTGGGTATGACGGTACGGCTCTAGGGTAAAACAGACTGGCCTATGACCTATGACCTTACAAGGCCACCATATCCAAATATTGTACTGCTGTGCTCGGGGAGAAGAGTGTGTAAAGGGAATTTTGTGAGTCTACACTGGTATCCAGTTCTCCATATTAGAGTATTGACTAGGTTAAGATCTAGAAGCCAGCCAATGATTATTTCAAGGCAAGATTTGAAACCAGCCACTTACTATTTCATTAAAGGATTTGGAAGCGGGCCAATCATTATTTCACAGCAAAATTTGGATATCAGCCAATGATTATTTCAAGGCAAGATTTCGTGCTTAGCACACCTGTGAAAACTATCACTCTGGGTAAGACTGTAAACCATTTAGGAAAAATGACTAAATGACTCTCAGTATGATTTTCGACGAAATCGTTCATGTCTGACAAATCTCTTTGATTCCTGTGATGACTGTTGAAAGGAAAACAACTGATGTCATCTATCTACAGTTTCAAAAAGCATTTGAGAAAGTTTCAGATCAAAGGCTTTTAGCTATAGTTAAGTACATGGTATAGCTGGGGTTGTATTTTGGCGGTAGAAACTGTTTTTACTGGCCGTAAAGAGGGTTGTTATTACTTGCTGGTCAAGCTTGAGAATGGTTAAACGTAACTAGTGGAGTACCACAAGGGTCAGTCTTGAGACCAGCTTTCTGCCACATCTATGTTAAAGATTTTGATAAAAGTCTGTATTATAAGACATCGAAATTCGCAGACGATCCTATGTTGGGAAATGAATTCACAATGGAAAATGAACGACTTCAACGGACGTAGATAAACTGATGGACTGAGCTTCTAGGTGGTAAATGAATTGTTTTATCGATAAGTGCGAAGTTTGCTTATGTGCAGTAAAGATGAAAAGACAAGCTACAATATGAAAGCTGTCGCACTACAAAAGATAAATGAGGAAAAGACTTAGATGTAAGAATCTTAGGTGATCTAAAGCCAAGGCTACACAGTGTACAGAAGTTGAAAAGGCGAACAAAGTTCTTGGATTTGTAGGTTAGGTTATCGAATTTATGTCCAGGGAAATTATCCGTACTCTTTATGAGTCACTCGTGCGTTCCCATCTTGAAAATTGAATTCAATTTTGTTCACCCTATTTAAGAAAAGACAGACAGAATGGAGAGAGTATAGAGATGAGCTACCAAGATGATTTCTGGACTGAGAGACTATTCCTGTGAGAGCCAACGAAACAACTTAAATCTATTTAGTTTAGGGAGGAGAGAATTAAGGGTTGATCTGACACAGGTATTCAGAATTTTTAATGTCTTTTGATTATCAAAGTCTTTCAGTGATAATCAGAAGACATATTTAGGGATAGATTCGTCTGGTTTCACTTGTAGTAATGGTTACAAACTTGTGGGCAAACTTTTACCTCGAATGAGGCGAAATACTTTTTCTTCAACAGAAAATGAATGTTTTACCAATCAAAGTGGATGAAAGTATAACAGCTACGTTTAAGAATAGACTTGATGAATATTTCACTTTAAATCCACGACTGACATTGACTATATTGTTACTTACATACTGAATGTGCGTTGTACAGCGGGGAAAAAATGCATTTTGGTTAAAGTTTGATAAGTGTGTGTAAGGTTATAGTAATGAGATACAGGTCTGTGAGCTACGGTTTTCTAAGAAGCAAGACGTTTTTGATCGGGGGGGGGGGGGGGAGTATTTGAATCCAGTAGAATGACAGCATTAAACAGTCCCAGAAGAAATGAACCTCCTGAACTTATACGTCATCGAGGGGAAATTCCGCAGGTGTACGGGTCCAGGACCCTGACATAAGAAAGGGGAGCCACTGAGAAGGTAGGGTGCAGTGGGTCCTGGATTCTTACCTTATGAATGGTTCTGGAATACTGCCTCTCATTCCAGTTATAAAGCCATAAACAGACCTCAATGACTGGAAGATGACATTTTGCTGATCTTGGGGAAGCCAGAACAAGACTGACCTAAGGATGAAAGACTTATGGTTCAGCACCTCAGGCTTACTTGTTCTTTTAGCAACACTGCCCCTGACAGCTAAGTGGATGCTAATTAACCGAGAGATTTGATTGACTGGAAGTTAATATAAGACGATGGAAGGGCGAGAATAGACGAAGTTAAAGCTTCCTTACATCTGCACCACCACTCTCCGGAAAGAGGGTCAAATGGTAATGACTGGATAGATTCGTGAGATTATACTCTCTGGCTGACAGTTTCTTAAGGATATTTTCCTCGAGTTGCTGAGTTGTTAAGGAGAGGAGAGAGAGAGAGAGAGAGAGAGAGAGAGAGGAGAGAGAGAGAGAGAGAGAGAGAGAGAGAGGAGAGAGAGAGAGAGAGAGAGAGAGAGAGAGAAGAGAGAGTAGAGAGAGAGAGAGAGAGAGAGAGATGAGAGAGAGAGAGAGAGATGAGAGAGAGAGAGAGAGAGAGAGAGAGAGAGAGAGAGAGAGAGAGAGAGAGAGAGAGAGAGAGAGAGAGAAGAGAGAGAGAGAGAGAGAGAGAGAGAGAGAGAGAGAGAGAGAGAGAGAGAGAGAGAGAGATGAGAGAGAGAGAGAGAGAGAGAGAGAGAGAGAGAGAGAGAGAGAGAGAGAGAGAGAGAGAGAGAGAGAGAGAGAGAAGAGAGAGAGAGAGAGAGAGAGAGAAGAGAGAGAGAGAGAGAGAGAGAGAGAGAGAGAGAGAGAGAGAGAGAGAGAGAGAGAGAGAGAGAGAGAGAGAGAGAGAGAGAGAGAGAGAGAGAGAGAGAGAGAGAGAGAGAGAGAGAGAGAGAGAGAGAGAGAGAGAGAGAGAGAGAGAGAGAGAGAGAGAGAGAGAGAGAGAGAGAGAGAGAGAGAGAGAGAGAGAGAGAGAGAGAGAGAGAGAGAGAGAGAGAGAGAGAGAGAGAGAGAGAGAGAGAGAGAGAGAGAGAGAGAGAGAGAGAGAGAGAGAGAGAGAGAGAGAGAGAGAGAGAGAGAGAGAGAGAGAGAGAGAGAGAGAGAGAGAGAGAGAGAGAGAGAGAGAGAGAGAGAGAGAGAGAGAGAGAGAGAGAGAGAGAGAGAGAGAGAGAGAGAGAGAGAGAGAGAGAGAGAGAGAGAGAGAGAGAGAGAGAGAGAGAGAGAGAGAGAGAGAGAGAGAGAGAGAGAGAGAGAGAGAGAGAGAGAGAGAGAGAGAGAGAGTAGCTTGAACCCAATCTAAATGTTAGAGTTGATGATCCTTGGTTCCCTTTATTATCATCTGTACATAAGGTCATTCTTTTGCCATTGTACATAGGCATCTTGATACATGCTTACTTTGTTGACACCGGTATATATGCTCATTTTGTTGCCATCTATACATATTAGGTAGCTTGAAATATGCTGTCTGTTGCCATCTTTACATAGCAGGCACCTATGCCACATGTATATAAGCCCATAAAGTTCCCTCTATACCCATAATCACATTGATGCCATCTTTCTTTTTGCTTAAATTGTTGCCATCTGTATACGTTCTCACAATGTTGCCATATGTACAATATTGCCATATGTACATATGTTCATATTTATGTCAATTGTACGTTACTGAGCCGTTTTTAATAGTAATTTATTTTTTCCATGATCATCATGGTAATTATGAGACCATGTAGGATTGTCAGACTACCATACTAAGTTTGTGGTTTCCAAACTACATTTTTGGAGTCCGAGAAATGTTTGGTTAAATTAAGGGAGATACTGTGTTAATAGCTAGCTGAGATGTTGAATTATGATTGTAGAGAGATTAGCTGACTTACGTACACATGTGTGACAGAAATATTTAATCTGATCCGTTGTTACAGTGTAGATTACATGATGCAGACTCACTTCTACTCTATTTCATGATGGTGACTCTCTGTTACAATGTAGGCTGCATGAAGCTGACTCACTCTCACAGCAGGATTCATGATTCTGACTGACTCTCATAATGTAGGCTACATAATGCTGACTCACTGTAAGATGTAGGTAAGTTTATTCTGAATCATTCTTGCAATGTTGGCTACATAATGCTGACGCACTCTTACAGTGTAGGTTAAATGATGCTGTTACAGAGTAGGTCATTTGATCCTAATTCACTGTAACACACTAGGTTGCATGATGTTGACTCACTGTTACACACTAGGTTGCATGATGTTGACTCACTCTAACTGAAGGTTTCTTAATCTTGCGTCTCTCTTACAGTATGGGCAACATGATTCCCATTTGATTATTTTACCAGGTGTTTACTTTATTTTCAAGTAAACTCTTCTATATGTACGTCTCATATCTATACTCTATATTCAATGCATCCATCTGTATGTGTTTGTGTCCCGTAGACAGGGTCGTATCTATATTCTATAGTTGTCTGACTTTGGCTATGTTATTGTGTTTCCACAGACATGGCCGTATTAGGAGTAGACGAAGAACCGCCGACAACGCCAAAGTGGAGAATCGTTGCGTCGGCCTCTACAAGCGGTTCCAGCTGTGCAACACCAAGGTAACAGAGGGAAGTGATGTGGTGCTGGAGGGGAGGTGAACTGTGTTGTGTGGGATGATATGACGTGTGGAGCTGGAAGTTGGATTGCGTTGTGTGAGCTGATGGGGCATGTGGGCGATGGGAAGATGGAGTGTGTTGTGCTAAATGGCGGGACGTGTGAGACTGTAGGGATCTAGCATACAAAAACGTGGGAATATGATGAGGAGTGAAATGATGGATGAAGACGTTAAATGGTGAAAGCCAGTGACGAGCTGTTCACCTGGTTGGTCTGGTTCGAGAGAGAAGAGGTGAAGGAAATGTGAGTGGTGTGTGTGTGGTGGCCTCGCTGGAGAGTACATGGGACGGATATAGCAAAAAGACCGGGATAGCGCATATAGCTCATATTCCCAGCCCACTTACGAAGGAAAATTTATGAGCACGTGTTGCTAAGTGTTATGTGCGAGATGGAGAGACTGTGTTTATGTGGGCTGAATGCTAACAGCCTACGTGTAGGTGAGGGAGTAAGAAAGGGCAGCCTCCTGGGGCATTAGGTTGAAACTTGGCAACCACTGAATTGCTGGGTCATTGCCGCCATCACTAACCCTCCCGATACCCAGGCGGGTTGTACTAGTAATATACCTCCTTCGTCGGTGACTGTCTAGTGCCTACCAATACGAAAAAAGAAAGAGGCGGAGGTGGTGCAGAGCACCACCACTAGGCCTGTTAGCCACACGTCACCCATTTCCCTTATCACACTCATCACTAACGAATATCATCCTTACTTGATTTTGCTCTTCAATTAATGGTCATCCGTCGCCTCAACCTCATTCAACACATCCCTGAAGCATACGTCTTCCCCACACCCCAGAACACTGCACATCACATCCCGCCATTCTCTTGTGAGAAGGGTTGATGTAATGGGGATGGAGAATGGGATGGGTCATGTGGGATGAGTGATGCTAATGTGGATAGATGTCAGCCTGACTTTAGCAGAACTGGGATGCTAGTGGTGTAATTGGATAGCTGTTGGACCTACTTGAGGTTATGTATACGACACGCGTTCTGGACTGAGGGCCTGCAGAAGTGTGGAAAGAGAGTGTGCAAGGTGCAAAATACCGTGGTCCGTGACTGAAGGGGACCGGGCTCAAGCTGACTATTGGTAATGTGAGGCTGAAGGTGTTTGACCGGTGTAGACCGAACTGCTCACGGATATGAGACGAAGAGTTTTCGATTACTTGTAATCGAATGGTCATTTCCCTATCAGGGGCGATTAGAGCTTAGCCTTTAGTGTTCCCAGCTATCACAGAAAACGTCTCGGATCGAATCCTTGCTGTTGGAGGGCATTATGTGAAATATATATATATATATATATATATATATATATATATATATATATATATATATATATATATATATATATAGCGTGGGAGGTGGGTTGATTAGAATGGGTAGTGAGTGGTGGGATGAAGAAATAAGATTATAAGTGAAAGAGGAGAGAGAGGCATTTGGACGATTTTTACAGGGAAAAAATGCAAATGAGTGGAAGATGTATAAAAGGAAAGAGGCAGAAGGTCAAGAGAAAGGTGCAAGAGGTGAAAAAGAGGGCAAATGAGAGTTGGGGTGAGAGAGTATCATTAAATTTTAGGGAGAATAAAAAGATGTTCTGGAAGGAGGTAAATAAAGTGCGTAAGACAAGGGAGCAAATGGGAACTTCAGTGAAGGGCGCAAATGGGGAGGTGATAACAAGTAGTGGTGATGTGAGAAGGAGATGGAGTGAGTATTTTGAAGGTTTGTTGAGTGTGCTTGATGATAGAGTGGCAGATATAGGGTGTTTTGGTCGAGGTGGTGTGCAAAGTGAGAGGGTGAGGGAAAATGATTTGGTAAACAGAGAAGAGGTAGTAAAAGCTTTGCGGAAGATGAAAGCCGGCAAGGCAGCAGGTTTAGATGGTATTGCATTAGAATTTATTAAAAAAGGGGGTGACTGTATCGTTGACTGGTTGATAAGGTTATTTAATGTATGTATGATTCATGGTGAGGTGCCTGAGGATTGGCAGAATGTTGGCATAGTGCCATTGTACAAAGGCGAAGGGGATAAGAGTGAGTGCTCAAATTACAGAGGTATAAGTTTGTTGAGTATTCCTGGTAAATTATATGGGAGGGTATTGATTGAGAGGGTGAAAGCATGTACAGAGCATCAGATTGGGGAAGAGCAGTGTGGTTTCAGAAGTAGTAGAGGATGTGTGGATCAGGTGTTTGCTTTTAAGAATGTATGTGAGAAATACTTATAAAAGCAAATGGATTTGTATGTAGCATTTATGGATCTGGAGAAGGCTTATGATAGAGTTGATAGAGATGCTCTGTGGAAGGTACTAAGAATATATGGTGTGGGAGGCAAGTTGTTAGAAGCAGTGAAACGTTTTTATCGAGGATGTAAGGCATGTGTAGGTGTAGGAAGAGAGGAAAGTGATTGGTTCTCAGTGAACGTAAGTTTGCGGTAGGGGTGTATGATGTCTCCTTGGTTGTTTAATTTGTTTATGGATGGGGTAGTTAGGGAGGTGAATGCAAGAGTTTTGGAAAGAGGGGCAAGTATGCAGTGTGTTGTGGACGAGAGAGCGTGGGAAGTGAGTCAGTTGTTGTTCGCTGAAGATACATCGCTGGTGGCTGATTCATGTGAGAAACTGCAGAAGCTGGTGACTGAGTTTGGTAAAGTGTGTGAAAGAAGAAAGTTAAGAGTAAATGTGAATAAGAGCAAGGTTATTAGTACAGTAGGGTTTAGGGTCAAGTCAATTAGGAGGTAAGTTTGAATGGAGAAAAAATGGAGGAAGTAAAGTGTTTTAGATATCTGGGAGTGGATTTGGCAGCGGATGGAACCATGGAAGCGGAAGTGAATCATAGGGTAGGGTAGGGTGCGAAAATTCTGGGAGCCTTGAAGAATGTTTGGAAGTCGAAAATATTAACTCGGAAAGCAAAAATAGGTATGTTTGAAGGAATAGTGGTTCCAACAATGTTGTATAGTTGCGAGGGGTGGGCTATGGATAGGGTTGTGCGCAGTAGGGTGCATGTGCTGGAAATGAGAAGTTTGAGGACAATGTGTGGTGTGAGGTGGTATGATCGAGTAAGTAATGAAAGGGTAAGCGAGATATGTGGAAAGAAAAAGAGTGTGGTTGAGAGAGCAGAAGAGGGTGTTTTGAAATGGTTTGGTCACATGGAGAGAATGATTGAGGAAAGATTGACCTAGAGGATATATGTGTCAGAGGTGAGGGAACGAGGAGAAGTGGGAGACCAAATAGGAGGTGGAAAGATGGAGTGAAAAAGATTTTGAGTGATCGGGGCCTGAACATGCAGAAAGGTGAAAGGCGTGCAAGGAACAGAGTGAATTGCAACGATGTGGTATACCGGGGTCGACGTGCTGTCAATGGATTGAATCAGGGCATGTGAAGCGTCTGGGGTAAACCATGGAAAGTTTCTGTGGGGCCTGGATGTGGAAAGGGAGCTGTGGTTCCGGTGCATTATTACATGACAGCTCGAGACTGAGTGTGAACGAATGGGGCCTTTGTTGCCTTTTCTAGCACTACTTCGCACACATGAGGGGGGAGGGGATTGTTATTCCATGTGTGGCGAGGTGGCGATGGGAATAGATAAAGGCAGATAGCATGAATTATGTACATGTGTATATATGTATCTATCTGTGTGTGTGTATATATATATATATATATATATATATATATATATATATATATATATATATATATATATATATATATATATATATATATATATATATATATATATATATATATATATATATATATACATATATATATATATATATATATATATATATATACATATATATATATATATATATATATATATATATATATATATATATATATATATATATATATATACATATATATATATATATATATATATATATATATATATATATATATATATATATATATATATATATATATATATATATATATATATATATATATATATATATGTATATATATATATATATATATATATGTATATATATATATATATATATATGTATATATATATATATATATATATATATATATATATGTATATATATATATATATATATATATATATATATATATATATATATATATATATATATATATATATATATATATATATATATATATATATATATATATATATATATATATATATATATATATATATATATATATATATATATATATATATATATATATATATATATGTTCTCGAGATAATGTTCTCGACTTCCACACATTCTTCAAGACTTCCAGAATTTTCGCCCCCTACCCCACCCTATGATCCACTTCCGCTTCCATGGTTCCATCCGCTGCCAGATCCACTCCCAGATATCTAAAACACTTCACTTCCTCCAGTTTTTCTCCATTCAAACTCACCTCCCAATTCACTTGTCCCTCAACCCTACTGTACCTAATAACTTTGCTCTTATTCAAATTTACTCTTAAGTTTCTTCTTTCACACACTTTACCAAAC
>NC_092225.1:2813182-2883182 GCF_036320965.1 Panulirus ornatus
TTCATCACTAATCTGTAAATTTTATTGCTACTTTGTAGCTGAGATATGAGAGAAAGAACTATAAGTATTACATCATATATAAGCTCCTGTGCCCGTGATACTTACATATCTATATCATATTAACTAAGAGCAGGTGTGTGGAGGATGTACACTTTAGAAGAAGATAAAGACAACTGTATATTATAACCTTAGGCAGTGTAACTAGTGTTGCCAGTAGTGTTGCTGTCAGGTTGAATATTATTATTATTATCATAGTAGAACCTTCAGACACAATTGAAAATGTGAAGGAAAATAGTGAAATTGGAAAAAAATATAGCTTAGACATTGAAGCTTATTGATACAGTGGTTAAATTGATGAGAACTGTTATTGACGTTTGTGTAAATAAATTATACATTTCCTTTTTTCCATAGCCAGAGGTTGAACCATTATGTGACATTCTTTTTTTCATTCATTTCAAGCTAGAAGTTTTAGTTTTGTAAATTGTTTCTTACATTTCTCATATGTATATATATGTATGTGTGTGTGTGTGTATATGTGCGTATGTATGTGTATGTGTGTGTATGTGTATATGTATATATATTTATGTATATTATCCCTTGGGATAGGGGTGAAAGAATACTTCCCACGTATTCCTCGCGTGTCGTAGAAAGCGACTAGAGGGGACGGGAGCGGGGGGCCAGAAATCCTCCCCTCCTTGTATTAACTTTCTAAAATGGGAAACAGAAGAAGGAGTCACGCGGGGAGTGCTCATCCTCCTCGAAGGCTCAGAGTGGGGTGCCTAAATGTGTGTGGATGTAACCAAGATGTGAAAAAAGGAGAGATAGGTAGTATGTTTAAGGAAAGGAACCTGGATGTTTTGGCTCTGAGTGAAACGAAGCTCAAGGGCAAAGGGGAAGAGTGGTTTGGGAATGTCTGGGGAGTAAAGTCAGGGGTTAGTGAGAGGACAAGAGCAAGGGAAGGAGTAGCAATACTCCTGAAACAGGAGTTGTGGGAGTATGTGATAGAGTGTAAGAAAGTAAATTCTCGATTAATATGGGTAAAACTGAAAGTTGATGGAGAGAGGTGGGTGATTATTGGTGCATATGCACCTGGGCATGAGAAGAAAGATCAAGAGAGGCAAGTGGTTTGGGAGCAGCTGAATGACTGTGTTAGTGGTTTTGATGCACGAGACCGGGTCATAGTGATGGGGGATTTGAATGCAACGGTGAGTAATGTGGCAGTTGAGGGAATAATTGGTATACATGGGGTGTTCAGTGTTGTAAATGGAAATGGTGAAGAGCTTGTAGATTTATGTGCTGAAAAAGGACTGATGATTGGGAATACCTGGTTTAAAAAGCGAGATATACATAAGTATACTTATGTAAGTAGGAGAGATGGCCAGAGAGCGTTATTGGATTACGTGTTAATCGACAGGCGTGCGAAAGAGAGACTTTTGGATGTTAATGTGCTGAGAGGTGCAACTGGAGGGATGTCTGATCATTATCTTGTGGAGGCTAAGGTGAAGATTTGTATGGGTTTTCAGAAAAGAAGAGTGAATGTTGGGGTGAAGAGGGTGGTGAGAGTAAGTGAGCTTGAGAAGGAGACCTGTGTGAGGAAGTACCAGGAGAGACTGAGTACAGAATGGAAAAAGGTGAGAACAATGGAAGTAAGGGGAGTGGGGGAGGAATGGGATGTATTTAGGGAATCAGTGATGGATTGCGCAAAAGATGCTTGTGGCATGAGAAGAGTGGGAGGTGGGTTGATTAGAAAGGGTAGTGAGTGGTGGGATGAAGAAGTAAGAGTATTAGTGAAAGAGAAGAGAGAGGCATTTGGACGATTTTTGCAGGGAAAAAATGCAATTGAGTGGGAGATGTATAAAAGAAAGAGACAGGAGGTCAAGAGAAAGGTGCAAGAGGTGAAAAAAAGGGCAAATGAGAGTTGGGGTGAGAGAGTATCATTAAATTTTAGGGAGAATAAAAAGATGTTCTGGAAGGAGGTAAATAAAGTGCGTAAGACAAGGGAGCAAATGGGAACTTCGGTGAAGGGCGCAAGTGGGGAGGTGATAACAAGTAGTGGTGATGTGAGGAGATGGAGTGAGTATTTTGAAGGTTTGTTGAATGTGTTTGATGATAGAGTGGCAGATATAGTGTGTTTTGGTCGAGGTTTGGATGGTATTGCAGTGAAATTTATTAAAAAAGGGGGTGACTGTATTGTTGACTGGTTCGTAAGGTTATTTAATGTATGTATGACTCATGGTGAGGTGCCTGAGGATTGGCGGAATGCGTGCATAGTGCCATTGTACAAAGGCAAAGGGGATAAGAGTGAGTGCTCAAATTACAGAGGTATAAGTTTGTTGAGTATTCCTGGTAAATTATATGGGAGGGTATTGATTGAGAGGGTGAAGGCATGTACAGAGCATCAGATTGGGGAAGAGCAGTGTGGTTTCAGAAGTGGTAGAGGATGTGTGGATCAGGTGTTTGCTTTGAAGAATGTATGTGAGAAATACTTAGAAAAGCAAATGGATTTGTATGTACCATTTATGGATCTGGAGAAGGCATATGATAGAGTTGATAGAGATGCTCTGTGGAAAGTATTAAGAATATATGGTGTGGGAGGAAAGTTGTTAGAAGCAGTGAAAAGTTTTTATCGAGGATGTAAGGCATGTGTACGTGTAGGAAGAGAGGAGAGTGATTGGTTCTCAGTGAATGTAGGTTTGCGGCAGGGGTGTGTGATGTCTCCATGGTTGTTTAATTTGTTTATGGATGGGGTTGTTAGGGAGGTAAATGGAAGAGTTTTGGAAAGAGGGGCAAGTATGAAGTCTGTTGGGGATGAGAGAGCTTGGGAAGTGAGTCAGTTGTTGTTCGCTGATGATACAGCGCTGGTGGCTGATTCATGTGAGAAACTGTAGAAGCTGGTGACTGAGTTTGGAAAAGTGTGTGGAAGAAGAAAGTTAAGAGTAAATGTGAATAAGAGCAAGGTCATTAGGTACAGTAGGGTTGAGGGTCAAGTCAATTGGGAGGTGAGTTTGAATGAAGAAAAACTGGAGGAAGTGAAGTGTTTTAGATATCTGGGAGTGGATCTGGCAGCGGATGGAACCATGGAAGCGGAAGTGGATCATAGGGTGGGGGAGGGGGCGAAAATCCTGGGGGCCTTGAAGAATGTGTGGAAGTCGAGAACATTATCTCGGAAAGCAAAAATGGGTATGTTTGAAGGAATAGTGGTTCCGACAATGTTGTGTGGTTGCGAGGCGTGAGCTATGGATAGAGTTGTGCGCAGGAGGATGGATGTGCTGGAAATGAGATGTTTGAGGACAATATGTGGTGTGAGGTGGTTTGATCGAGTGAGTAACGTAAGGGTAAGAGAGATATGTGGAAATAAAAAGAGCGTGGTTGAGAGAGCAGAAGAGGGTGTTTTGAAGTGGTTTGGGCACATGGAGAGAATGAGTGAGGAAAGATTGACCAAGAGGATATATGTGTCGGAGGTGGAGGGAACAAGGAGAAGAGGGAGACCAAATTGGAGGTGGAAAGATGGAGTGAAAAAGATTTTGTGTGATCGGGGCCCGAACATGCAGGAGGGGGAAAGGAGGGCAAGGAATAGACTGAATTGGAGCGATGTGGTATACCGGGGTTGACGTGCTGTCAGTGGATTGAAGCAGGGCATGTGAAGCGTCTGGGGTAAACCATGGAAAGCTGTGTAGGTATGTATATTTGCGTGTGTGGACGTATGTATATACATGTGTATGGGGGTGGGTTGGGCCATTTCTTTCGTCTGTTTCCTTGCGCTACCTCGCAAAGGCGGGAGACAGCGACAAAGTATAAAAAAAAAAAAAAAAAAAAATATATATATATATATATATATATATATATATATATATACATATATATATATATATATATATATATATATATATATATATATATATATATATATATATATATATATATATATATATATATATATTTTTTTTTTTTTTTTTTTTTTTTTTTTTTTTTTTTTTTTTTTTTTTATACTTTGTCGCTGTCTCCCGCGTTTGCGAGGTAGCGCAAGGAAACAGACGAAAGAAATGGCCCAACCCCCCCCATACACATGTACATACACACGTCCACACACACAAATATACATACCTACACAGCTTTCCATGGTTTACCCCGGACGCTTCACATGCCTTGATTCAATCCACTGACAGCACGTCAACCCCTGTATACCACATCGCTCCAATTCACTCTATTCCTTGCCCTCCTTTCACCCTCCTGCATGTTCAGGCCCCGATCACACAAAATCTTTTTCACTCCATCTTTCCACCTCCAATTTGGTCTCCCTCTTCTCCTCGTTCCCTCCACCTCCGACACATATATCCTCTTGGTCAATCTTTCCTCACTCATTCTCTCCATGTGCCCAAACCATTTTAAAACACCCTCTTCTGCTCTCTCAACCACGCTCTTTTTATTTCCACACATCTCTCTTACCCTTACGTTACTTACTCGATCAAACCACCTCACACCACACATTGTCCTCAAACATCTCATTTCCAGCACATCCATCCTCCTGCGCACAACTCTATCCATAGCCCACGCCTCGCAACCATACAACATTGTTGGAACTACTATTCCTTCAAACATACCCATTTTTGCTTTCCGGGATAATGTTCTTGACTTCCACACATTTTTCAAGGCTCCCAAAATTTTCGCCCCCTCCCCCACCCTATGATCCACTTCCGCTTCCATGGTTCCATCCGCTGACAGATCCACTCCCAGATATCTAAAACACTTCACTTCCTCCAGTTTTTCTCCATTCAAACTCACCTCCCAATTTACTTGACCCTCAACCCTACTGTACCTAATAACCTTGCTCTTATTCACATTTACTCTTAACTTTCTTCTTCCACACACTTTATCAAACTCTGTCACCAGCTTCTGCAGTTTCTCACATGAGTCAGCCACCAGC
Organism: Panulirus ornatus; assembly: GCF_036320965.1. NCBI lineage: Eukaryota > Metazoa > Arthropoda > Malacostraca > Decapoda > Palinuridae > Panulirus > Panulirus ornatus. The sequence goes on from NC_092225.1 coordinate 2,818,107, forward strand.
GCTGTATCATCAGCGAACAACAACTGACTCACTTCCCAAGCTCTCTCATCCCCAACAGACTTCATCCTTGCCCCTCTTTCCAAAACTCTTGCCTTTACCTCCCTAACAACCCCATCCATAAACAAAATTAAACAACCATGGAGACATCACACACCCCTGCCACAAACCTACATTCACTGAGAACCAATCACTTTCCTCTCTTCCTACACGTACACATGCCTTACATCCTCGATAAAAACTTTTCACTGCTTCTAACAACTTGCCTCCCACACCATATATTCTTAATACCTTCCACAGAGCATCTCTATCAACTCTATCATATGCCTTCTCCAGATCCATAAATGCTACATACAAATCCATTTGCTTTTCTAAGTATATATATATATATATATATATATATATATATATATATATGTATATATATATATATATATATATATATATAGATATATATATATATATATATATATATATATATATATATATATATATATATATATATATATATATATATATATATATATATATATATATATATATATATATATATATATATATATATATATATATATATATATATATATATATATATATATATATATATATATATATATATATATATATATATATATATATATATATATATATATATATATATATATATATATATATATATATATGATGTCTCTATGGTTCTTTAATTCGTTTATGGATGGGGTTGTTACGGAGGTGAATGCAAGAGTTTTGGAAAGAGGGGCAAGTATGAAGTCTGTTGTGGATGAGAGAGCTTGGGAAGTGAGTCAGTTGTTGTTCGCTGATGATACAGCGCTGGTGGCTGATTCATGTGAGAAACTGCAGAAGCTGGTGACTGAGTTTGGTAAAGTGTGTGAAAGAAGAAAGTTAAGAGTAAATGTGAATAAGAGCAAGGTTATTAGGTACAGTAGGGTTGAGGGTCAAGTCAATTGGGAGGTAAGTTTGAATGGAGAAAAAATGGAGGAAGTAAAGTGTTTTAGATATCTGGGAGTGGATTTGGCAGCGGATGGAACCATGGAAGCGGAAGTGAATCATAGGGTGGGGGAGGGGGCGAAAATCCTGGGAGCCTTGAAGAATGTGTGGAAGTCGAGAACAATATCTCGGAAAACTTTTGTTATGTTTGAATGAATAGTGGTTCCAACAATGTTGTATGGTTGCGAGGCGTGGGCTATTGATAGAGTTGTGCGCAGGAGGGTGGATGTGCTGGAAATGAGATGTTTGAGGAAAATGTATGGTGTGAGGTGGTTTGATCGAGTAAGTAATGTAAGGGTAAGAGAGATGTGTGGAAGTAAAAAGGGCGTGGTTGAGAGTGCAGAAGAGGGTGTTTTGAAATGGTTTGGGCACATGGAGAGAATGAGTGAGGAAAGATTGACCAAGAGGATATATGTGTCGGAGGTGGAGGGAACGAGGAGAAGAGAGAAACCAAATTGGAGGTGGAAAGATAGGGTAAAAAAGATTTTGTGTGGTCGAGGCTTGAACATGCAGGAGGGTGAAAGGCGGGCAAGGAATAGAGTGAATTGGATCGATGTGGTATACCGGGGTTGACGTGCCAGTCAGTGGATTGAATGAGGGCATGTGAAGCGTCTGGGGTAAACCATGGAAAGTTATTTGGGGCCTGGATGTGGAAAGGGAGCTGTGGTTTCGGGCATTATTGCACGACATCTAGAGACTGAGTGTGAACGATTGGGGGCTTGTTGTCTTTTCCTAGCGCTACCTCGCACACATGAGGGGGGAGGGGGATGGTATTCCATGTGTGGCGAGGTGGCGATGAAAATGAATAAAGGCAGACAGTGTGAATTGTGTTCATGGGTATATATGTATGTGTCTGTGTGTGTATATATATGTGTACATTGAGATGTATTGTTATGTATATTTGCGTGTGTGGACGTGTATGCATATACATGTGTATGGTTGTGGGTTGGGCCATTTCTTTCGTCTGTTTCCTTGCGCTGACTTGCAAACCCGGGAGACAGCGACAAAGCAAAATATATATATATATATATATATATATATATATATATATATATATATATATATATATATATATATATATATATATATATATATATATATATATATATATATATATATATATATATATATATATATATATATATATTATCCCTGGGGATAGGGGATTAAGAATACTTCTCACGTATTCCCTGCGTGTCGTAGAAGGCGACTAAAAGGGGAGGGAGCGGGGGGCTGGAAATCCTCCCCTCTCGTTTTTTTTTTTTTCATTTTCCAAAAGAAGGAACAGAGGGGGCCAGGTGAGGATATTCCAAAAAAGGCCCAGTCCTCTGTTCCTAACGCTACCTCGCTAATGCGGGAAATGGCGAATAGTTTAAAAGAAAAGAAAAAAGATATATATAATATATATATATATATATATATATATATATATATATATATATATATATATATATATATATATATATATATATATGTATGTATGTATATATTATCCCTTGGGATAGGGGAGAAAGAATACTTCCCACGTATTCCTTGCTTGTCGTAGAAGGCGACTAAATGTGGAGGGAGCGTGGGGATGGAAATCCTCCCCTCTAGCTTTTTTTTTTAATTTTCCAAGAGAAGGAACAGAGAAGGGGGCCAGGTGAGGATATTCCCTCAAAGGCCCAGTCCTCTGTTCTTAACGCTACCTCGCTACGCGGGAAATGGCAAATAGTTTGAAAGAAATGGTTTCAGAAGTGGTATAGGATTTGTGGATCAGGTGTTTGCTTTGAAGAATGTATGTGAGAAATACTTAGAAAAGCAAATGGATTTGTATGTAGCATTTATGGATCTGGAGAAGGCATATGATAGAGTTGATAGAGATGCTCTGTGGAAGGTATTAAGAAGATATGGTGTGGGAGGCAAGTTGTTAGAAGCAGTGAAAAGTTTTTATCGAGGATGTAAGGCATGTGTACGTGTAGGAAGAGAGGAAAGTGATTGGTTCTCAGTGAATGTAGGTTTGCGGCAGGGTGTGTGATGTCTCCATGGTTGTTTAATTTGTTTATGGATGGGGTTGTTAGGGAGGTGAATGCAATAGTTTTGGAAAGAGGGGCAAGTATGAAGTCTGTTGGGGATGAGAGAGCTTGGGAAGTGAGTCAGTTGTTGTTCGCTGATGATACAGCGCTGGTGGCTGATTCATGTGAGAAACTGCAGAAGCTGGTGACTGAGTTTGGTAAAGTGTGTGAAAGAAGAAAGTTAAGAGTAAATGTGAATAAGAGCAAGGTTATTAGGTACAGTAGGGTTGAGGGTCAGTTCAATTGGGAGGTAAGTTTGAAAGGAGAAAAACTGGAGGAAGTAAAGTGTTTTAGATATCTGGGAGTGGATCTGGCAGCGGATGGAACCATGGAAGCGGAAGTGGATCATAGGGTGGGGGAGGGGGCGAAAATCCTGGGAGCCTTGAAGAATGTGTGGAAGTCGAGAACATTATCTCGGAAAGCAAAAATGGGTATGTTTGAAGGAATAGTGGTTCCAGCAATGTTGTATGGTTGCGAGGCGTGGGCTATGGATAGAGTTGTGCGCAGGAGGATGGATGTGCTGGAAATGAGATGTTTGAGGACAATGTGTAGTGTGAGGTGGTTTGATCGAGTAAGTAACGTAAGGGTAAGAGAGATGTGTGGAAATTAAAAGAGCGTGGTTGAGAGAGCAGAAGAGGGTGTTTTGAAATGGTTTAGGCACATGGAGAGAATGAGTGTATATATATGTCGGAGGTGGAGGGAACGAGGAGAAGTGGGAGACCAAATTGGAGGTGGAAAGATGGAGTGAAAAAGATTTTGTGTGATCGGGGCCTGAACATGCAGGAGGGTGAAAGGAGGGCAAGGAATAGAGTGAATTGGAGCGATGTGGTATACCGGGGTTGACGTGCTCTCAGTGGATTGAATCAGGGCATGTGAAGCGTCTGGGGTAAACCATTGAAAGCTGTGTAGGTATGTATATTTGCGTGTGTGGACGTATGTATATACATGTGCATGGGGGTGGGTTGGGCCATTTCTTTCGTCTGTTTCCTTGCGCTACCTCGCAAACGCGGGGGACAGCGACAAAGCAAAAAAAAAAAAAAAATATAGATATATATATATGTATACATACATGTATATGTATTCATTTTTATTATGCTTTGTCGGTCTCCCGCATACATGAGGTAGCGCAAGGAAACAGACGAAAGAATGGCTCAACCCACTCACATACACATATACATACACGTGAACACGCGCACATGTACATACTTATACATTTCAACGTATACATATATGTACTTACACAAATATATACATGTATTCACATGTACATAATTCATACTGTCTTCCTTTATTCACTCCTATCGCCACCCCGCCACACATGAAATGACAGCCCCCTCCACACGCATGTGCGCGAGGTAGCGACAGGAAAAGACAACAAAGGCCACATTCGTTCACACTCAGTCTCTAGCTGTCATGTATAATGTACCGAAACCACAGCTCCCTTCCCATATCCGGGCCCTAGAAAACTTTCCATGTGTTTACCCAGACATTTCACATGCCCTGGTTTCAATCCATTGACAGCACGTCGACCCTGGTATACTACATCGTTCCAATTCACTCCTGTTCCTTACACGCCTTTCACCCTTCTGCATGTTGCGGCACCGATCACTCAAAATCTTTTTCACTCCATCCTTCCACCTCCATTTGGTCTTCCACTTTTCCTCGTTCCCTCCACCTCTAATACATGTATCATCTTTGTCAATCTTTCCTCACTCATTCTCTCTATGTGACCAAACCATTTCAATACACCTCTTCTGCTCTCTCAACCACACTCTTTTTCTTTCCACACATCTCTCTTACCCTTTCATTACTTACTCGATCAAACAAACTCACGCCACATATTGTCCTCAAACATCTCATTTCCAAGACATCCACCCTTCTCCGCACAACCCTATCTATAGCCCACGCCTCGCAACCATATAACATTGTTGGAACTACTATTCCTTCAAACATACCCATTTTTGCTTTCCGAGATAATGTTCTTCCATACATTTCTCAGCGCTCTCAGAACTTTCGCCCCCTCCCCCACCCTGTGAGTCACTTCCGCTTCCATGGTTTCATCCGCTGCCAAATCCCTTCCAGATATCTAAAACACTTCACTTCCTCCAGTTTTTCTCTATTTAAACTTACCTTCCAATTGACTTGTCCCTCATCCCTACTGTACTTAATAACCTTGTTCTTGTTCATATTCACTCTCAGCTTACTTCTTTCACACACTTTACCAAACTGAGTCACCAGCTTATTCAGTTTCTCACCCGAATCAGCCACCAGCGCTGTATCATCAGCGAACAACAAGTGGGCTTATTTCCCAAGCCCTCTCATCCACAGCAGACTGCATACTTACCTCTCTCTCTCTCTCTCTCTCTCTCTCTCTCTCTCTCTCTCTCTCTCTCTCTCTCTCTCTCTCTCTCTCTCTCTCCAAAACTCTTGCATTCACCTCCCTAACAACCCCATCCATAAGCAAATTAAACAAACATGGAGACATCACGCACCCCTGCCATAAACCGACATTTACTGTGAACCAATCACTTTCCTCTCTTCCTGCTCGTACACATGTCGTACATCCTCGATAAAAACTTTTCACTGCATCTAGCAACTTTCCTCCCATACCATATATTCTTCATACCTTCCACAGAGCATCTCTATTAACTCTATCATATGCCTTCTACAGATCCATAAATGCTACACACACACACACACACACACACACACACACATATATATATATATATATATATATATATATATATATATATATATATATATATATATATATATATATATATATATATATTTTACTGATACCTATTATACTTTGTCGCTGTCTCCTGCGTTAGCGAGGTAGCGCAAGGAAACAGACGAAAGATTCGCCCAACCCACCCACATACACATGTATATACATACACGTCTACACACGCACATGTACATACCTATACATTTCAACTTGTACATATATATACATACACAGACATACACGTATATATACAAGTACGTAATTCATACTTGTTGCCTTCATTCATTCTCGTCGCCACCCCGCCACACGTGAAATGACAACCCCCTCTCCCGCACGCGCGCAAGGTAGCGCAAGGAAAAGACACCAAAGGCCACATTCGTTCACACTCAGTCTCTAGCTGTCATGTGTTATGCACCGAAACCACAGCTCCCTTTCCACATCCAGGCCCCACAAAACTTTCTATGGTTTACCCCAGACGCTTCAATCCATTTGACAGTACACCTCATACTGGGAAGGTATGGGCGGAGACAGCTATGGAACAAGGATCATCCAATCATACTGTATATTAGCAGAATGAGTGACAGGTGGGAATGGTGGCTCCTCTAGAGACTAAGTGCCTTTGGCCTCCTGAGCAGAAAAAGCAAATGCGCAATAGGGAATCTTTTTGATAATGGAGGTCATCTCATATGCTGATGTTGGTGTTCCTCCAACTCACTGTCTTGTACACGTATCCAAGGTAGCAGCATGTCCCAATAACAACACTGTACCACCTTGAGATTGTGTTGTATTGATAATACTCTGTGCAACGTAAGCATTTCTGCCAAAATACTGCTCACAACTTTATTTGTTGTGATTTTGCAATTCATGCATTTTTCAGGTACAGGTACTTGGGATACACTTTTCGTTTGGTTCATGTGACAGTGAAATTTACTGTACAAGTAGATGCCGATATATCACACACTGTATCGACTAATACATGCTAAGTAGTGGACATATATGTGGGACATTGATATTAGGTGATAAACAGACAGCTTCTTTCTGTTACGATTTGTAAACCTGGTGATACTTCCTTTAATTTGTGTAGAATATTTGGGGAAAGAATATTCTTTGAATCCATTCTAAGACAAAGTGTTTTCGCAACGCATTTTTTTCGTTATTTGTCACAGATATCTTGATGTTTTCAAATTCATAACTGTAATGTAGGTTTAAAGATTTTCTGTCTTGAAAACATCTCAAAACAGTACCAGAATTACTCAGAGGTTTTATTTGTGTGTTTTTATGGAGGTTCTAATCTTATTGCTCATATGTAGTAACTTATCCCAGTCTTGAAATATCAAAATTCTGTTTGTCATTTGATATCTGGGTAACTTTGAGTGTTGTGCTTGTGAATCCATTGAAATTTTAGAATCTTTTATTTATGATAGATAGTAGGTTGGTTGTCTTGAGTCACCACAGAAGAACCAACTTAAGAGAAATATTATTTCGTATTCTTTCTCTCATTATTGGTTCTTTGCCCTAGCCACACCCATCATTGGAACTTACTAAGTAGTGTGGAAAATACTCTCAGTGATTACCAGCTTAGATTTTGACTTTTAATGTTTGCCTTTAATTCTATCTGCTCCTGTCCTTCCCTGCAACCCTGGTTTATCTCTAGTTTCTGTATATTTGCAGAGACAACACTCATTCTTTTCACTTTCATACATCATAGTGACATCTGCTTCACTTCTTTGATAGCCAAATAATCATTTAGAACTCTGCAGCAAATGTTTCAGGCATAACTATTGAATCTTCAGCACTAGAGGTTTTGGAGATGGTCAGTTGTTGAAATGTTTGAGGAAGATTCTTCTTGCACCACTCTATTATAAATATGGGAGAAAGTGACATGTTAGAGATATAGAGGCAGTACATTTTTATAAACAGCCTTGTTATAACAAATTTGGCTTATGTATTACTTAATACATTTAAATGCAGAATTTCTACTTTTAATGTGATTGTAAAGATCCCAATCCTGTAAGATTTTTAAGGATTTTCTTATGATTGTTAAATGTATTAAGAAATCATTTCAGTAACATTCAACATAAGATTTATTTTCATAGATTTGGTAGAGTATTCCAGTATGCTTCAATAAGTTTTATGTTTTAAATGGACAAGTAGAATTTGAAGTGTTTGAAAGAAGTTCTGTCAATCAGACACCTATATAAGATGATATCAAAATTTTGTTTTTTTTTAGATTTATGGTGCACATAATCAGAAGATGAATATCATACTCTACTTTGTTTATGTACTATGCATGTATATAGATGCTGCTTGTGATGATAAATGATATGAGGAAGATATTTATATGGGGAGGGGGGTGCTATTTCATGTGTGGCGGGGTGGAGATAGGAATGGATGAAGGCAGAAGTGTGATTGTGTATATGTGTATATGTTTATGTGTCTGGCGACGAGAATGAATAAAGGCAGCAAGTATGAATTATGTACATGTGTATATATGTATATTTCTGTGTATGTATATATATGTATACGTTGAAATGTGTGGGAATGTATATGTGCGTGTGTGAGAGTTTATGTATATACATGTGTATGTGAGTGGGTTGGGCCATTCTTTCGTCTGTTCCCTTGCGCTAACTCGCTAACGCGGAAGACGGCGATTAAGTATAATATATATATATATATATATATCACACACCCCTGCCGCAAACCTACATTCACTGAGAACCAATCACTTTCCTCTCTTCCTACACGTACACATGCCTTACATCCTCGATAAAAACTTTTCACTGCTTCTAACAACTTGCCTCCCACACCATATATTCTTAATACCTTCCACAGAGCATCTCTATCAACTCTATCATATGCCTTCTCCAGATCCATAAATGGTACATACAAATCCATTTGCTTTTGTAAGTATTTCTCACATACATTCTTCAAAGCAAACACCTGATCCACACATCCTCTCCCACTTCTGAAACCACACTGCTCTTCCCCAATCTGATGCTCTGTACATGCCTTCACCCTCTCAATCAATACCCTCCCATATAATTTACCAGGAATACTCAACAAACTTATACCTCTGTAATTTGAGCACTCACTCTTATCCCCTTTGCCTTTGTACAATGGCACTATGCACGCATTCCGCCAATCCTCAGGCACCTCACCATGAGTCATACATACATTAAATAACTTTACCAACCAGTCAACAATACAGTCACCCCCTTTTTTAATAAATTCCACTGCAATACCATCCAAACCTGCTGCCTTGCCGGCTTTCATCTTCCGCAAAGCTTTTACTACCTCTTCTCTGTTTACCAAATCATTTTCCCTAACCCTCTCACTTTGCACACCACCTCGACCCAAACACCCTATATCTGCCACTCTGTCATCAGACACATTCAACAAACCTTCAAAATACTCATTCCATCTCCTTCTCACATCACCACTACTTGTTATCACCTCCCCATTTACGCCCTTCACTGAAGTTCCCATTTGCTCCCTTGTCTTACGCACCCTATTTACCTCCTTCCAGAACATCTTTTTATTCTCCCTAAAATTTACTGATAGTCTCTCACCCCAACTCTCATTTGCCCTTTTTTTCACCTCTTGCACCTTTCTCTTGACCTCCTGTCTCTTTCTTTTATACTTCTCCCATGGTTGTTTCTCCATGGTTGTTTAATTTGTTTATGGATGGGGTTGTTAGGGAGGTAAATGCAAGAGTCTTGGAAAGAGGGGCAAGTATGAGGTCTGTTGGGGATGAGAGAGCTTGGGAAGTGAGTCAGTTGTTGCTCGCTGATGATACAGCGCTGGTGGCGGATTCATGTGAGAAACTGCAGAAGCTGGTGACGGAGTTTGGTAAAGTGTGTGGAAGAAGAAAGTTAAGAGTAAATGTGAATAAGAGCAAGGTTATTAGGTACAGTAGGGTTGAGGGTCAAGTCAATTGGGAGGTGAGTTTGAATGGAGAAAAACTGGAGGAAGTGAAGTGTTTTAGATATCTGGGAGTGGATCTGTCAGCGGATGGAACCATGGAAGCGGAAGTGGATCATAGGGTGGGGGAGGGGGCGAAAATTTTGGGAGCCTTGAAAAATGTGTGGAAGTCGAGAACATTATCCCGGAAAGCAAAAATGGGTATGTTTGAAGGAATAGTAGTTCCAACAATGTTGTATGGTTGCGAGGCGTGGGCTATGGATAGAGTTGTGCGCAGGAGGATGGATGTGCTGGAAATGAGATGTTTGAGGACAATGTGTGGTGTGAGGTGGTTTGATCGAGTAAGTAACGTAAGGGTAAGAGAGATGTGTGGAAATAAAAAGAGCGTGGTTGAGAGAGCAGAAGAGGGTGTTTTGAAATGGTTTGGGCACATGGAGGGAATGAGTGAGGAAAGATTGACCAAGAGGATATATGTGTCGGAGGTGGAGGGAACGAGGAGAAGAGGGAGACCAAATTGGAGGTGGAAAGATGGAGTGAAAAGGATTTTGTGTGATCGGGGCCTGAACATGCAGGAGGGTGAAAGGAGGGCAAGGAATAGAGTGAATTGGAGCGATGTGGTATACAGGGGTTGACGTGCTGTCAGTGGATTGAATCAAGGCATGTGAAGCGTCCGGGGTAAACCATGGAAAGCTGTGTAGGTATGTATATTTGCGTGTGTGGACGTGTGTATGTACATGTGTATGGGGGGGGGGGGTTGGGCCATTTCTTTCGTCTGTTTCCTTGCGCTACCTCGCAAACGCGGGAGATAGCGACAAAGTATAAAAAAAAAAAAAAATATATATACATATATATATATATATATATATATATATATATATATATATATATGGAGAAAAACTGGAGGAAGTGAAGTGTTTTAGATATCTGGGAGTGGATCTGTCAGCGGATGGAACCATGGAAGCGGAAGTGGATCATAGGGTGGGGGAGGGGGCGAAAATTTTGGGAGTCTTGAAAAATGTGTGGAAGTCGAGAACATTATCCCGGAAAGCAAAAATGGGTATGTTTGAAGGAATAGTGGTTACAACAATGTTGTATGGTTGCGAGGCGTGGGCTATGGATAGAGTTGTGCGCAGGAGGATGGATGTGCTGGAAATGAGATGTTTGAGGACAATGTGTGGTGTGAGGTGGTTTGATCGAGTAAGTAACGTAAGGGTAAGAGAGATGTGTGGAAATAAAAAGAGCGTGGTTGAGAGAGCAGAAGAGGGTGTTTTGAAATGGTTTGGGCACATGGAGAGAATGAGTGAGGAAAGATTGACCAAGAGGATATATGTGTCGGAGGTTAAGGGAACGAGGAGAAGAGGGAGACCAAATTGGAGGTGGAAAGATGGAGTGAAAAGGATTTTGTGTGATCGGGGCCTGAACATGCAGGAGGGTGAAAGGAGGGCAAGGAATAGAGTGAATTGGAGCGATGTGGTATACAGGGGTTGACGTGCTGTCAGTGGATTGAATCAAGGCATGTGAAGCGTCCTGGGTGAACCATGGAAGGCTGTGTAGGTATGTATATTTGCGGGTGTGGACGTGTGTATGTACATGTGTATTGGGGGGTTGGGCCATTTCTTTCGTCTGTTTCCTTGCGCTACCTCGCAAACGCGGGAGACAGCGACGAGGTATAAAAAAAAAAAAGAAAAAAAAAAAAAATATATATATATATATATATATATATATATATATATATATATATATATATATATATATATATATATATATATATATATATATACTTATTCATAGTTATATTTATCTATTATACTTTGTCGCTGTCTCCCGCGTCAGCGAGGTAGTGCAAGGAAACAGACGAAAGAATGGCCTAACCCATTCACATACACATGTATATACACACACGTCCACTCACGCACATATACATACCTATGCATTTCAACGTATACAAAATATACATACACAGAAATATACATATATACACATGTACATAATTCATACTGTCTGCCTTTATTCATTCTCGTCGCCACCCCACCACACATGAAATGACAACCCCCTCCCCCCGTGTGCGTTCGAGGTAGCGCTAGGAAAAGACAACAAAGGCCCCATTCGTTCACACTCAGTCTCTATCTGTCATGTATAATGCACCGAAACCACAGCCCCCTTTCCACATCCAGGCCCCACACAACTTTCCATGGTTTATCCCAGACGCTTCACATGCCCTGGTTCAATCCATTGACAGCACGTCGACCCCGGTATACCACATCGTTCCACATCGATGTGGTATACCGGGGTCGACGTGATGTCAATGAATTGAACCAGGGTATGTGAAGCGTCTGGTTAAAACCATGGAAAGTTTTGTGGCGTGTGGATTTGGAAAGGGGGCTGTGGTTTCGGTGCATTACACATGACAGCTAGAGAGTTAGCGTGAACGAATGTGGCCTTTGTTGTCTTTTCCTAGCGCTACCTCGTGCGCGCGCGTGCACGGGGGGGGGGGGGGGGGGGGGGCGCATTTGATGTGTGTCGGGGTAGCGACGGGAATGGATAAAGGCAGCAAGTATGAATATGTACATGTGTATATATGTGTATGTCTGTGTATGCATATGTATGCATACGTTGAAATTTATAGGTATGTATATGTGCTTGTGTGGGCGTGTATGTAGTGCAAAGAAACAGACGAAATAATGGCCCAACCCAGCCACATACACATGTACATAGATAAACGCCCACACACGCACATATACATACCTATACACTTTAACGTATACATATACATACACAGATTTATACAGATATACACATGTACATATTCATATTTGCTGCCTTCATCCATTCTCGTCACACATGAAATAGCACTCGCCCTCCCCCGCGCGCGCACGAGGTAGCGCTAGGAAAAAACAACAAAGGCCACATTCGTTCGTGAAGAGGATCTATTAGGGAGATTTAGGTCAGCCTAGGTAGATTAAGATTGGTATAGAGATTCTTGAATTCAACTGGTGGAATGCCTTGTAATTTCTGGCCGAGGAGATGGTACAAACGGTATGAATAATATTAATAAAGGTGCTAACATATCTATAGTGACACCAATTAGTTTGAAATCTCTGACTACCTGGAGGATGTCAAGGCCTTGTGTAATGTCAGGGGGAAGGATGTTGCCTGCACCCAGGTTGATGTGCATCTTCACAGTCTTGTTGTGGTTGGATGTTGAGTCGTTGGCAGTAGTCCTTTCCTGAAGACAGTTGATGATGTGCTGTCAGGCCCTGAAGTCAGGAGAGCGTCCTTCAGGTTGTCATTGATAAGTACGATAAAGTAGTGCGGTCCCATCTTAGTCCCCTGTGATACACCGTATGTGAGGGGTAGTGATGTCGATGTGGATCCCACAAAGCGATCGTCTTGGTGTTATCCGGTCAGGAGGTCCGTTAGCCACCACACGAGACGCCCCCATAGTCGCGAGTCGACTGCCTTCTTTATAATGATGTTACGATTGGCCAAGTCTAAAGCCTTAGTGACCTCTACGAAGGTGGGTACCACTGATGTCATGCTCTTCTGGAAGGTGCGTTTAATGTTTAGGAGGCTGACAAGGCAGTGACTGATGGTTGATGGTTGAGCGTTTGGTTTTATGGTGCGGAAGGCGGTGGGGCACTTGATATTCTTGTATGTGTGTGTGTGTGTGTGTATGTGTGTGTGCGCGCCCGAGACATGACTTTAAAAGGTTAAATGGAGTTCATTGTTCGCCTGGATTAAATGTTATAATGGATTTATATTGTGCAGTTCCTGTATAAAAGATTATTGAACTTACACTTCTGGTATTGCTCAGTCTTATAGAATTCATCAACGAAAATAAAAGAATAAAGTGGAAAACAATTCTAGAGATGAATAACATAAATCCACTTCTTTTAACTATTAGCATTTCTGAAATAATTTACCAAAAATCTTCCAATTGATGTAGAGAAGAATGACTTTGATACAAACTGAGACAAAGTTATTTGAATGTTTTGACAACGATGTCTATTTTTACTAAAAAAAACAGAAAGATTATACAAGGTAAAAGTTATGTAGTTAAGACAAAATGAGAATGTTTCTACCAACATTAACATCACGGCGTATTGAAATGAGGGTCTGTAAAAGTAAGTGAGAGCTATTGAGGGACGAAGGGAGAAAGAGGAAGGACGGGAGAAAGAAGGAGAACGGGAGAGAGAACAAGTGAAGGAATGGTACCTACGTACATGTACTTAAGACGAGGTTTTGCCAGCCTGGGCTCGCGTGCAGCCAGCTCTTTGCTTGATTGAAAGTACTGTTCCTCGCTGCCGCCACGCACATTACGTAATTACAAATCTTGATTTCATCTACAACTGTTTTCAGTCACATATTGTTTTCTGTTAACTGTTTCTGTCTTTGTCTCGTGCGTATTTTCTTTTTAGTTCTTCAATTAGTATGATGAATGGTGTCTCGCATCTTTTATGCAAAGCTTTTGTATGTCTTCTTGTTCGTAATATCTTTTTTTAATAGTTAACAAGGATTTATTGGATATTTTTCAACTTTGTTTCTTCCTTGCACAGACACTTTTAAGCCTAGAATATTGTTCTGGAGATCCTCCATATCCTAATTCGTGTAAATAATCACGTATCTTTCTCTTCTTCTCTCTAGGACGTACAGTTCAACTTACTTCAACTTCTTCCGGTAGTTTATATGTTGCACTTCCTCGCTTTGGCTTGGAAATGTTTTTGATTTTTCTGTAACATGTTAGTTTCCAATTGTTTGGTTGTTGACCTCACGACGAAGCTACGCCTAATTTTGCTTCCTATGTACGCACTGAACACTACTATTAGGTTCTTGTCACTTGCAGAACAACGTTCCCAGTATCAAGCTAAGCTTGATGGTACTTTGTCATCAGTGTACAAGTTGAAATCAAGTTTCTCTGTTATGTTGATTCTTGGATCTCTGACATTTGCCTTACTTTTCGTTTTCCTGTTGTGCTTTTTGTTGGCCGTCACTATTATAGTGTTTACAGCTCCATGTCATATTTGCTCAGTCCTTTCTCTATTGAATTTCATCTGGTTCTCTTCTGTCTATTTGCAAATCATATTCAGGTCTTTCTGCATCTTTTCATTGCCATCTTTCACATTTTCTAAGGGTCACTTTTATATTTTTTTCCTACTTTAAGAGGCCCAATCTTTGACACCTAGTCTTATTTTTATTCAAACATGAGAATGCCCATTCAGGTTCTGTTGCATGTATTATATTCCTTTCTCATTCAGTCTCTGGTTTCATCTGTGATTCCATAATTTCACTGTTAGTGTTTCTTGTTTTTCTTCCAGTTCTTATGCCTTTTTCTCCGCTTTACTGCTTTCTTTTTCTTACTTTTTCATTCTCTTCTGTTCATTTACTGTTTGGTGTCTTTCGCGATACTTCATATTACTCTTAAGTGGCATTAATTCTTTAAGACAGCACTAGGGTAGTACTTAGCGGTTTGTTATTGAGGATTTCATAGCAAGCTGTAATTGCTTGAATCAGATCATTAACCTCATTCCTCATTCTTTTGACAGATTAGAAGCTCATGTTGTTCAGTTCTGTAGTTTCTTCTTTTTCAGATTATTTTTGTATTCACCTATTTCTGTTTTGTAGCTTCGTTTATCTTAATCTTTTTTTTTGTGAGTGTGTGAAATGTTTGTTTTACTAATTTCAGTGTTTGTGATGAGTATCATGATATTTGCAGAAAGGTCTCTTGTTGGTCTGTAATTGATTTGAGTTAGGTTGAACGTCTTTCATATATTAATAACTATCTTTGATCGTTTTCTATTGTCTTCCTCGTTAAGTCTCCACTAAATTCATAACCTTTTTTCCTTTTTCTTCCCATTCTACCACCTGATTATTAGAATTTCTTGACTAAATTACTTTTGGTATGGGTTTGTGTTCACTTCTCAAAAACAAGACTACTTTCGTTGGCATTACATTAAGATTTGCCATTTCAATTTCAGGTGGTACACTTTCATTTAATACTTTCCCTCAGATTTGCTCTTTACGTAGATTAGTAAGACATCGTCTCCTTTAGATTTCCCTCTGAATGACGGGAGGGCTCCACGTCGTTCAAAGGCTTCATTCTTAATTCCCCCATTTAGCCATGTTTATGGAAGACTGATTAGTATTATGTTATAATGAATTGCATATGCTTGAAAGAAATCAATTTCTAACCAGGAGTTCTCCATCATCACAAGTTTTACTTACTAATACACTCCAGGGTTAAATTTTCTCTCTTCTTTATTATAGTGTTTGTTTTTCATTTGTTACACTCTCGTCACTGTATGGTTTTCCAAGTCTAATTCTCTTTGGTTATTTGTCATTTTCACAGGCATATTTGCTCATATCGTTCTTAGTCTATTGTGTCTGATGGTTTACTGTCTATAATTCTCATGCTGTCCTTGTCACCAATATGTTCTCCTCAATTTCATCTCTGTTTATTTCAAAGAAAAAGGAGAAATGATGCTGAAATGCAATCTATGAACTTCGGCTGTTTTTTCGGAAGGAAGAATCGATGGATGTGTCAACTTGTGGTTTGCGGAGATGAGTACCACGTAACTCATCAGAGCGATCGAACAGTTGTCCAGGTTCAGTGAGAGTAGATGATCAGCTGACTGCGAGGTCTAGGCAAGATCTTGGCAGACCGACGCAACACGACCCTCCCACGTCCTCATGGGTCATTTGTTGGAAGAAAAATAGGAGTTTTACCAACATATGAAGTATTCCATATGAAGCACGTAATCGACCCTGTAACTAAAGCACTAACTGAACTTTTAAGCTGCTGGGTAAACTTTACAGATGAACTAATGAACTCGGGGCTTCATATACTTGAAAGAAGTTTTTCATTCTGTGCTTTTGTAGTCTCGTTCGAATACTTTAGTTATAGCTCGGAGTCTTGTATTAAGTATGAGTAATATCGACAATCTTAGTGGGTCGCAAACTTCATCATTAAGAAATACCGTCAGTACCCTGAAAAAGGCCCCGTTGGATAAGTGTTTTCCTGGAAGTGATTATGCAAATGTCTCGTTTCCTTATGAGAAATAGAAGTTGGGCAGGTTTTATTTTTTGAGTTCGACGAATTGAAAGTCAGGTGTTACTGACATCCTTTTGTATAGTTTAGACGTGTGACGACGAGAAATTTTTGTACTTAATCTCGCAACAGCTGATTCACGGCAAGTCTAAACGGTAAAATGATTGAGTGTCAAGGAGTGAAACCTTCGACTTATTTTGCATAGAGTCTTGGGGGATCATTTCACTTCCAGGATTAACTCTGGGATATTTCAAATTCAGAGAGAAATAGTATTATGGTGAGTGAAATGAAGAAATGCTTTGTCTGTACACCGAGGAGAGAATACTGGTTAAAAATTGTGTAGGCCAATAAGCCTGATTGGTTTGGATGGACGAGTATAAGAACTGGCTGCGGACGCAAACCAGGAATGCCGTACGGCCAACCCAGAGCTCCTTATCCGGGAGGTCATCAGCTGGCTCGGTTAGACATAACCTCGAGTATATATCTTTTCTTCCAGTATGAGAAGTTTTAGATAAGACCGAATACACTGGTAGTAGCAAGTTTACGCGAGTCCTGATCCATGTATGTACAGAACAATAATCTCTCACACTGCCCTTCGTACAGCAGTTCAGGAAGCCATTTTTAAGAAATAGTTGAGGAAGATATCTTAGTGCATAAGAGGCACTGTAATATCAAACTAAGTATAAAGTTCTGAATAAGTGAAACGTTTTTCCAAATTGGTACAGTAGATCTGGGCTTTTAAGTTAAATGGTCTGCTGAGTGTACAGACAGGGAATAGCAGGGAATACGACGCCACGACCCTTCAGCACAACAATACAACCCTTGGGTAGTATTGTGGACAGCGGCCACGTCATCATGTCCAGAGGTTGTTCTATCGTGCTAAAAGGTCAAGCCGTCGTGTTCAAAGTTCATACAGTCTTGTTCAGTGTTCATTACGTCGTGATCAAGGCTCATACCGTCGTGTTCAAGACTCACTGCATAGTTCTCAAGGTTCATACTATCATGTTCAAGGGTTATTACGTTGTGTTCAGCGTCCATACCACTGTGTTCCAGGGTCATTATTTCGGGTTCAAGGTTCATACCGTTGTATTCAAGGTTTATGCGATCATACACTTGCCTTGGTCACATGGTTAACAGCGAGTTATCCCCTTGAGTACGACGGTGCGACCCTTGAGCAGAACGGAACCATGAGGCTCTTGAGCATGACAATATGTCCCATGGGTATGAGAACGTCGTCTTTGACCTAACGTTTAAGGCCCATATAAAACGTTTCCCTAGTGTTACTTGCTTGCGTTAGTATTATCTAGGTTAGGTTAGGATAAGTTTAGCAAAGCTAGGCTGGTTAAGGATATTAGATTTTTATCTTTCCTTCAATTGTGATATTCAGTTTGTACCACATTTCTAGGTTTTACTCAGCTGCATATCTAAGTTTGTAAACCACTTTTTTAACTCTTGCTCAGCTGTACGTTTCAGCTAATACCACGTTTTCATGATTCATCCACCATCATGACCCGGTATGGCAAGTGAAATTAGAGCATTTATCAAAAAAAACTTCTGATCTTATGATCCATCTGCCTCAAGGGTATGAGGGAGGAACTGGTGGTGTAGGGTTCGTACCAAGCAGGCGAGCTACAAGTTCTGAGAAATATAAGAAAGTCACCAGAGATGGTGAAGGAAAAGGTGGATGAGTAGGTTACACCACCTTATTGAAAGGGTTTTGATCGTTTCATACATAATGCGATTGGTAAGGACACCAGTCGTTTGCTTGTGCAGAAAGACATTTTTTTTTCACATACACATTTGTAGACAGACATTAAAAATGTTTTCTTAAGCAGATGTTAAAGAATGCAGCTGTTTGGGAGAGCCAGTAAAAAATAGGTTAACTACTGGGAAAACTGAAAATGCAAAGCTCGTTTAGGTTAATATGTTAATATGTTAATATGTAATTGTAAGGTTAGATTAGCTTAAGTTAGAATAGTTTTGTAGCTTTGTGTTATGTAAGATCTAGTTAGATCAAAGTTAAGGCAAGTTATACTAGTTTAGCTAGGTCAAGATGTGGCAGGTTAAGTTAAAATATAGTTTTATAGGTTCATATGCAACCTCAGTGTTAAGTAATTAAGTCGAAACAAAGTGTACTGAAAGCATCTTAAACTTGTTAACCAAAAATAAACACCTCATGAACGTATACTATTTTTGCGCACTAACATCCTGTGCTTGAATAAAATGACTTTATATTTTTGCCTTATTAATTCAAAAGAATGGTAATCTGAGGCATTTTCAGTGCATTATGAGGCAGGTTTATGATCATGCGGCACACTGGCTCAGAGAAGCAGATTAATTTTACTGATGCTCTCGAACATGAGTTTCCTTACCCTGACCCGCGGATTGTTACACACACTCTAACCCTGTTTACCTCACACTAACATGATTAACCTGATGATATACGCATCCTAGGACACAGCTCTCCATGTCATAGCAAACAGGGTGATATGCACACTCACTGACGCAGTTGGCCACCTCACTGTAACAGTCATTAACATTTTGCGTGCGACAATATGACCCTTACTTATGATGGTATAGCCTCCGACTTGACCCTTAAGGCTTAGGTCAAAAGCCAGGTTATCATAACTTAGGATTGTGCCGTCGTGTTCAAGGGTCGTAATTTCGTGATGAATGATTTTATCATCGTGATCGAGAGCCTTAACTTTCCTGATCCAGGATGGTAACTTTAGAGATCAAAGGTCGTAACGTCGTGCTCAAAGAGTTGAAGAATCCGCCAAATGTATCTAATCGGGTTGTGCAGTAACGTCACGACAATCAGCTAATTTGTTCGATAAGCCATTTATAAAGTCAGGTTATTTTGAATTTTTCTTTTCATTTTACTAGCTGGCAGATTTAGCAGGGATGCAAAATCCGTGATCCCACATTAACATCAAAGGGTTTGATAACAGATCATATCAGCAACAGATCCGCACATGGAAAAGCCGCCCTAACCAGTCTGTACAGATTCTGCCACCTTCCAGAGAACCAAAACTTGTACCTAATCAGGGCCATGATAATACCTCTCCTAACCTACGTTTCTCACCTCCAAAGGACGCATGTTGAAGTTAAAGCGGATACAAAATAAGGCTCTGCGATTCGTCACAAATGAAAAACACCTCTACATTGAAAACACCGTAGAAAAGCACGAACGATTGAAGATTAAACCCGTCGATTCATACCTAAGAGAAGCGCCCAAGAACTATGGGAGAAATTTTAGGACAACAGTAATACAAACGACTGAAAAATCCGATAACTCGACAACAGTCCAAACAGGCAACACCCTTGCTTCCCTGGAACCTCAAAGCACTCGCTGAGGCCCTAGTCATCTACCAATGTACACAATGAATAATGTCTAGCTGAGTTTTGTGAATCTCCTTCAAAATAGAAAAATATAGAACAAATATTTGCGCACCTCCAGTCTGCCTGTGGTATATAAATAAAGCAGCAAAAGTATGCTTCCAGGAAATAACCCACGACCATCAACAAACTTTCACCATACATTTGTATACAGTAATCTTCGCCATTTCATGCAACCCCTTTCCCTGTCCCATCTCTTCTTCTTGTCCTCTAACCATCCTAGTTGTTATGTTGTTGTTAATGAAAGCATCAAGTATCAGAAGGAGGAAATGTGAGACTTTAGTCAGTTGAAGCTTAATTTGGGAATTCGTTGACTGAATCGGCTGAAGTAAGAGTATCTGGCTTGAGGAAGAAGCCAGACCACAGTGGCTTACACTTTGATGAACACGGCTCAAGCCAGAGTAAATGGTCAGCTTACGTTGCTTGGAGGCATCGGGTGGAGTTGGAACATAAGTTGACTTTGACATCAGCACCAAACGTCTGTGGGATAGAAAGTAGATCATGAAGGTAACCTAATAACAGGCTAAGAAGGCATTTGTTTCTGTATTTCCTCTATTATTGTATACCCGTTTGTTCCATTGTTTGATGCAAGTATCATTTACGCCGGATGATAGATAGATGATAACATTTTGTCTCTCACTGTTGACAGACTAACAAAAACAAAGATATGACTAAAGAAGTTCATAATTCAGAATATACGATCGGGGGTACACCACTGAAATAAAACACTCTTCCCACTGAATCTCTTGGTTACTGTTTTGTATTGCGAATGAAGGTAGAGAAACGATAAGGAACTTTAGCGGGAATGGTTTAGAAATTAAGGCTGTGGGCGTTGGGGGAATGTGACGATGTTGATGAGGTTACTCCTTACAATGGTCTTGGGGATCTACCTTCACAGCTTAGTTGGTGCTTCTGCTTAGTCAGGCGCATCCCGTGGGACTAAGTATATACCAGAGCCTAGCTTTTGTGGTACATTTTGTAGGTTTTCTCTCACATTTACCTAGTAAATAGGCAAAATGTATACTAGGTGTGTGGGAGAATTTGTGCAAGATGTGGTTGTGCGAAATTATGGTATATGGCACGTCTCAGTATGAGCTACATACTCACTGTGAACTATGGAAGGGATAAGTTAGATTTGTATAAAGAAGATGGCAATGCGTAAATACTACAACTAATGTCGATAAACGGTGTTAATTGGCAAACTTTAATCCCTTGAGTACAACGGCACGACCCCTAAAACACGACGTTACGACCCTTCGGCATAACGACTTGATCTTTGACCTCTTCCTTAAGGAATAGGTTCAGGTCTACGCATCACATACCTATGGATCGTACTCTTGCGATCAAGGGTCGTAATATCGTGCTCGAGGGACGTGCCGCCGTGCTCAAGGGTCGTGCCGTCGTGCTCAAGGGTCGTGCCGTCGTGCTCAAGGGTCGTGCCGCCGTGCTCAAGGAGGGTAACATACAGCTGCACTACCTATGATCCTGGTTAACAGGGCGTGAGGGAGTGTTGGTTCCGAGTGAATTTTGTTATGATCGTTTCCTCACACCAGAGTACGGCTGGAGCCGGTCCCGTGACCTCTAACGTCACTTGCTGTCATACAGTCATCTAGATGTCTGGGATCAGGTATCGGCTGTGACTTGTGAACATTACACCACCGAGATTAAAATCCAAATTAATGCTGTACGTTCAGAGCTTCGCCCGTGAGGTTATCACGAAGTCTAATCATAGACATGAACCTCCTTCATTTGAATATCAGAGTTATAAATATCGTTTCTTGTGTTTGAGTGGTAGCCATAGCACATGAATATTCAATTAGGGAATAGTGTGCGTGTGTGTGTGTGTGTGTGTGTGTATGTGTGTGTGCGCGGTTACTCCATGTGTGTTACGGAGAGAGAGATTACCGCTTGTGTTGCCACGACTCAACCTTGTATATTTGTCCTTTCTTTGTACTTTAGCCGAAGCCATGTGTGTGTGTGTGTGTGTGTGTGTGTGTGTGTGTGTGTGTGTGTGTGTGTGTGTGTGTGTGTGTGTGTGTGTGTGTGTGAAGTATGGTGTCGCATGGCAGAGTAACGTTGTGTTACGGTTACATTGCAGGACTGCAGCTCCGGTTACACCGACTTCCGCAGAGAACAGTGTGCATCCTTCAACAAGACGCCCTTCAACCGTCGCTTCTACACCTGGGAGCCATACTATGATAGTAAGTGAAGTTTGTTCTTGTAATGACTGAACCTAGATACCAGGGGTCTTGGGTCTGGCTCTGACTGGAGGTACACTTCTAGGGTCTTGGGTCTTAGTTTAACTGGACTTACCATTCAGCGATAAGGGATGTTGTCCCTACTGGACATACACCTGGAGGGTCTTGGTCGCACACTTCAGGGATGTTGGGTCTTGTTCTGACTGAACGTACACCTCAGGGATCTAGGGTGTTATTCTGACTGACTTAATCTACAGGGGTTATGCTCTCAACATTTACTATGGTAGAACTTTTAATCTGGACCAATGTATGTACATACTCATATCTTAGCAAATTAATTGCACGGTTATCAGTTGGATCACTAGCCTTCTAAGAACTTTGCTATATGTGATCACACATGGTTATGGGCACACTATGGCTCAGTACATCTCTCCATCATTGTTGTCACAGTAAACTCAATATTTTCTGAAGGCATTACCGCTAATGTAACATATTGGCCTGTGGCGGACTGGTGACAGAGCGCTCCAGAACTATGTTCCGAAACGTTTTTCCAGAAGAAAATGTCAATTTTCTGAAAACGATAGGCGATAAATCTTTGTTTCAGGATACATTCTTCTAGATTCAGAGAATGATAAGAAGTTTCGTTGCAATGTCAGTATTATACAATAGATGATTTTTTTTCTGGTATTTTATGCATCAATTTGCCATAAATCTGGTGCATTCCATACCCTTTTTCTCTGCAGACTATTTATATCTTTTGGGCTATCACACTAACTTATGTTATTATGGTGACTGTGAACACTGTCGAGTTAATGCTTCAAATGAGTTTTCTTGTTATCATTATGAGTACATGTTCACTGTCGAGTTATCATGATATTATTGTCAGATGACGTGCGTATTATCACCGTAGCTCTCTCCTTCATTAACCACACAACCTCACCTTCATTCATCATTCAGCTTCCTCTACTGTGAAGCATGAAGGACCCCCCCCCCCCCACCATCTCTTACTCATCCTGTAGTCCCTTCATTGCTAACCATGAAGCCTGCTACCTTGTTCACCATGTAGCCCCATGCTTCATACACCACATAGCTCTCTTCCTTGGGCACTGGGTAGTTCCAACTCATGTTCACGGCAGCTCCACTCTTGCTTACCAGGGTTCACCTCCCTTGTTCGTCACGTGGCCATTACCTCACTCATCATGCAACCACCATTCTTGTTCAACATTCATCCCGCTCTCATGTTCATCATGCAACCCCTTTCTTCTTTATCATGAAATCCCTTTCTTTTTTATCATGCAATCCATTTCTTCTTTATCATGCAATCCTTTTCTTCTTTATCATGCAATCCCTTTCTTCTATATCATGCAATCCCTTTCTTCATTATCATGCAATTCCTTTCTTCTCTATCATGCAACTCCTTTCTTCTTTATCATGCAACTCCTTTCTTCTTTATCATGCAATCTTTTTCTTCTTTATCATGCAATCACTTTCTTTTTTATCATGCAATCCCTTTCTTCTTTATCATGCAATCCCTTTCTTCTTTATCATGCAATCCCTTTCTTCTTTATCATGCAATCCTTTTCTTCTTTATCATGCAATCCCTTTCTTCTTTATCATGCAATCCCTTTCTTCTTTATCATGTAATCCTTTTCTTCCTCATCATGCAATCATTTTCCTCTTTATCATGCAATTCCTTTCTTCTTTATCATGCAATCCCTTTCTTCTTTATCATGCAATCACTTTCTTTTTTATCATGCAATCCCTTTCTTCTTTATCATGCAATCCCTTTCTTCTTTATCATGCAATCCCTTTCTTCTTTATCATGCAATCCTTTTCTTCTTTATCATGCAATCCCTTTCTTCTTTATCATGCAATCCCTTTCTTCTTTATCATGCAATCCTTTTCTTCTTTATCATGCAATCCTTTTCTTCTTTATCATGCAATCCCTTTCTTTTTTTCTCATGCAATCCCTTTCTTCTTTATCATGTAATCCTTTTCTTCCTCATCATGCAATCATTTTCCTCTTTATCATGCAATTCCTTTCTTCTTTATCATGCAATCCCTTTCTTCTTTATCATGCAATTCCTTTCCTCTTTATGATGCAACCCCTTTCTTCTTTATCATGCAATCCTTTTCTTCTTTATCATGCAACCCCTTTCTTCTTTCTCGTGCAACCCCTTTCTTCTTTATCATGCAATCCCTTTCTTCTTTATCATGCAATCCCTTTCCTCTATATCATGCAACTCCTTTCTCCTTTATCATGCAATCCTTTTCTTTTTATCATGCAATCCCTCTCTTTTTTATCATGCAATCCCTTTCTTCTTTATCATGCAATCCTATTCTTCTTTATCATGCATTCCCTTTCTTTTTATCATGCAATCCCTTTCTTCTTTATCATGCAATCCTATCTTCTTTATCATGCAATCCCTTTCTTTTTATCATGCAATCCCTTTCTTCTTTATCATGCAATCCTTTTCTTCTTTATCATACAGCCCCTTTCTTCTTTATTATGTAACCCCCACTTTTGCTCATCACGTGGCCCCCCTACATTCATTAAACATAGATCCCTTCCCTAATTGTATTGTTTTCCATATAGTCCCTTATTTGTTCACTATTTATCCCCTTGCCTTGTTTGTCATGTGTTTCCTTCCATTACTTTCCGTGTACACCTCTTCCTTACCTGCCATGTAGCCCCTTCCATACCTATCATGTAGCCCCTTCCTTACCTACCATGTAGCCTCCGCAGCCATATTCATCATACAGCCTTCCCCTCCTCCTCCTCAATTCATTATGTATTCCCTTCTCTTGTTCACTGTGTAACCCTTCTCCTCTCATTGACCATTTAGCTCCCATCGTTGTTCACCTTATAGTACCCTCCTTTGTTCATGTTGTAATCCTTCTCTTGGTCTCTACCTGGGCATCTTCATTGCCCATGTTCTTTCCTCTCGTTCATTATGCAGTCCCCTCAGTTATTTACTAGGCAGCACTCTCCCTTGTTCACCATGTAACCCCCCTTTTTTGTTCACCATATAATCCCTCTTGTTCTTCATCTAACTGCCACCTTGTTCACTATATAGCATCTTCCATTCTTCACCGTATAACTCTCTTCTGTGTTCACTATGTAGCCTCTCTCTGTCATTCATCGTGTAGCTCATCATGTAGCCCGTTCCTTGGCTCACCACGTATCATCAGTTTTATGGTCTCTCCTTCCTGACTGCTCACCATATATCCTCTGCCTTGCCAGGCTTACCATGGGCTCCTGCTAATCGCTGTTTTTTTGTGTTATTTTTCCCTTCATCCAGTCACTCGATACTTACTCTACCCCACATTCTACCCTAACCCTAGATTCACCTTATCCTCAGTTTGTTTCCATATCATTTTCGCTCTGCTCCCGCCCAACCTTTACTCTTGGTATGAATACCTAGTCGTCAGCCGTCTTCTTACTCTGTCTTCTCTTTGCGCCCTCAGCTCCGGACTCCTGTGCCCTCAACTGCCGTGCTGTTGGCCTTAGCTTCTACGCCACACTCAACCAGACGGTTATAGACGGCACCACCTGCGGCGTCCATGGCTCCAACCGAATCTGTGTCATTGGGAGATGCATGGTAAGTACCGTGTGAGGGGTTTCTTGTGTATCCAGCAGCCTTTGTTCCCTCCCTCCAGTATCTTAGAACATTCCGTAAGATTCTTTTTTTTTTTCATCGACTTTCTGAATTCTACAGAGGGTTCTTAAAGGATGGTAGTCTGTTGTTGTGACATGTTCTCTCGAGGATACAACTATGAAATTGAGTGCAAAGAGTTCTTCCCGTTCGAGGATTTGATCACAGTATTATGTGGATGGAGCTTCAAAGACCCACAACCTGCAGGAGACGTTATGCAATGTCAAAACAAGACAGATTGTTGCCCCTGAAGTCCCGGGATTTGCTCTCGTGGCGTTCCAACAAAAATCATAGTGAATCAGTCTGGAGAACAATCTGTGTTACTACAAGTTAAGTTAGAAAAAAAGACATACTCCTTTGGGCTAAGTGTCACAGTGAGTCGCTAGTCACATTGAGTTATAATGAACTGGGTCAGGAAATGTGTAAAGGGTCATTAGGAGTTATGTCAGGGACTTAGTCACTGAGGAGGTTTCAGGATAGGTGATGAGGATCACTATGGTTATTCCAGCGTTCATATGGGATCAGGGATGGTCATAGAGGGTCAGGAGGGATATCAAAGGTGGGGAAGGATCCCACTTGGCAAGAGAATGGCTCATTATGGTGACGGGAGAGGTGAGACGTGGGTCAGTAAGAGTCCCCGGTGGTCAACAGAGGTTCCCGTTAGTTACGTCACGAGAGGACACAGTTAACCTGCAAAGGAAATGCTAAGTCCTGCACAGGAGAATATAAAACTGAGTCTCAGGGAGGCAAAACAAAGAAATCTGTTGACTGAATGAGACTTTACATTAGTAAGGATAAACTACAAGAGTGAAGGGCGAGGCTGCCAAGACGCATTACTCGTCTGGATGCCTTCGTCTGCTGGAAACTGCTCTAAGGCAACGGTATTCAGGAGAAAGAAAATAGTAACGGGAAATCTTGCTTTATATCAGGATTCTTTTCATTTGCCATAGCTCAGATGAACTCTCTGTTATAGATGTGATTTTGCTATCATTTTTGTCAGACAAGAATTTCCCTGCTTGTCTGTCTCCTATGTGTGTCTTTGTAGTTCTGTCCTTTCTTTTAAGTGTGTGAACCTGATGCGAAAAGGACTGAACAATTTTATCACTGTAATAATTCTATGAACATGGAATTTGGTCCTCTGAAGATGTCATATTAATGAATGTGTTATGTATGCCTGATATACTTTGATCTTTTGAGTCTCAGTCTTTTAGCTTCATAATCCACAAACCTATAAGGTAAAACATCTAAATAGGATGAAAGTCCTTCTCCTTAACGTCAGCTTTTCACTGAAAAAAATTGAGCTTTATCAGTAAATTTCAGACACTAGCTCTGAAAATTAACTAAATGGTATCTCTACAGTTTGTATATACAAATTGCATTTATTTTCCTCTTTTTTCTGAAAGATAAAGTTAAAGCTGCTTCTTTTATTAGCCCCTTGAACACGAAGGTGCGATCCTGTGACACAAACAAGTAGCAGCAATTTTCTCATAGCTTTTCCTCCGCCAGATTTTAGTCCTACATCTGGATGACCAGTTTACAGACGACGGATTGATCCATCAACGTGAATCTAACTACTGTTAAGAAGTGTATCTAGTAATGGGAGAAGGGTGAGGAAGTGTTGTTATTTAGGCAAGTATGGTACCTGGTCGAGGGAATTGCAGGGTGGGAAAGTGAAGCTAATTACGCAAGTAATGATGGGTATGGGGTAGGCAGGGGCGATATGCAACTATTCTTCCTGGGAAGGCTCTAGGCATCAATGCCCAACAAAAAGGTCGTGGTTTTATCATTGCCCAACGATTACATAGGTGTCACATTTTGAGATATTATTAACAATGATGAAAATTCAGTACACAGAAAATATCCCATTCACCTACACTCGTCCGGGGATGGGACTGTGTTGCAGATTAAATGTTGCAATTAAGGCCCGGCCTTGATGAGGACTTTTATCCGTGGCTGGAGCCTCCAACTAAAAACAATTTAAATGGGTGATGGGTAAGGGTGGATGGGATAGTGTTGCTAGCTGGACAAGTAGGGTACATAGTTAATGGATATCGTTGCTAGTCAGACAAATATAGAAAGTACATAACTTGTAAGCCTGATATGGGATGGCGTTGGTAATATAGGCTGGTAAGTTATATGGATGAGAGGGTGAAAGCTGGTAGAGTGTTGGTTGTTAGATAAATATGGTACATGGTAGCGATTTTCTCTCTCAATGCTTGTGACCAGAAAGTGCTGAAGGCCTTATAACACTAGCCATCTGCATATCGAACCACCATCCGCAAAGTACTACAGTACCTCGCCACTGACCCCTACACCACGGTGTTCTTTTTCCCTCCTACCACAATATCCTCACTCATTCGTGGTTTTCCATATCTTGGTCTGGCAAGTATTTCCCGTGTACCCAAACCACGTCACGCACATATTGAAATTTGTGTAATGCACGTATCTGAGCTTGTGTCATACATGTATCAGAATATGCGCCTTGCACATATCTCTTGTTTATGTGCTATCTGAACCTGTGTCATGCATCTATCTAAATCTGCGTCATGGCCATATCTGAACCTATCATGCACGTATTTAAATCTATGTCATACACATTTCTGAATCTATGGTATACATATATCTGAACTCGTCACACACGCATCTGAACATGTTATGCACGTAGCTGAACCTGTTAGGCATGTTTTTGAATATGCCGTTCTTATATCTGAACACGTCGTACACTTATGTGAACCCGCATCATACACGTATTTAAACCAGTTATACAAATGCACATAACTGAACCTGTTATGCACTGTCAAAGACGAATCTGAATTAGTGTCATGCCCATATCTGACGTTGTCATAAACTTATCTGGCTTGAGTTCTCTGGGATACCAGGCTACAGAGAAATCCCAAATCCTCCAGTTACAGAGTTGTGATCGAATCTCGATAGGATAGTAAGTCCTCTGGAGGAGGATTGAGAGATTGTGTAATGCATCTTAGTTTGAATCTTTGCAAGATTCTGCAAGCTATTGTCCCAGATCCCACCATGGACCGTCTAGTACAGCTGCATTCCGAGAATTTGATTGGAACCAAGCAAAAATGCCTATAGAATACTTTGAAGCACAAAGGTTCACCTAGAATATTCGCTGGTGGCTCCAGATCCGATAATGGTGTTGGATTTGTAGTAGTGAGTAGTAGAAAGATTGTTGGATGTATTCTACCTCTTGCAACTCCCTCTTTCACTGCAGAGCTCCACGCCACACCACCGGCAGCTGGAGAGCCACAACTTCTTGGTATATACTGATTTTTGTGTGCACTACAAGTCGTCGGTAGAATGAGTTCATCACACCAAACAGTGAGGGAAATCCTACACTCCCTTGTGCTGGAGTCCGCTCCAAGCAAAACAATAACTCTCTGCTGGGCTCCTGCCTATATTGGCATTCATGGGAACGAACGAGCTGATCAGTAGGCAAAGGCGGCTGCCAGCACCTGCTTCGATGCTCGTTTTCCTCACCCACACAGCGATATGAAGCCCAAGATCAGAGAATGTTTGGGCAACAAATGGAGGGTAGAATAGAGACAGACCAAGCGTTTACTCCAACCGAAAAATGGAATTGGCTCTAGCGAGAATAAGACGCACAAGATTGACTCTCGTGTGGTTAATGGCAGGAGACTAGCCTTCATTCTGCATGGAGTGTCAGGTGCAGTTCACATTGGCCAATGGTGGAAAAGTGGAATGTTCAAACCAGCAAGAGTGAACTGAGACAAGGGAGAAAATATATTATGCAAGATAGAATATATTTCTTGAGATATTCTATCGTCACGTATAGAAGATTCATAAGAATTAATTATCTGTTTCCTGTATTTTCTAAGATTAATTTACGCAGCTGATTACCTCAGTTGTTGACGCAGCCGATAATTTTGAATAATCACCTATTATGTCAAGTTTCTGCGCCATGCACGAATTTGGCTGTCACGCACCTATTTGACTCTGTCATGCATGTATCCGGCCCTGTATCATGCACGTATTTAATCATGAGTCAGCATGTAACAGGGCCTGTGTCATGCTTGTATATCTCGTCTTTACCTTGTGTCAAAGACATTTTCATCTTGTTTCATATCTCTCTTTATGTCTTGCACTGTTCGACCCCGTATTATGTTGTTGAGCTCTTCGTGCTCTAGGTTTCTTGCGTAGTTCTTTGGCCCCATGTCACAGTCCTAGACAGTTCCCAAACATCTGAGGCGTCTGTTGCCTTCAATATCAAACTCACATCTCGTACAGCTTCTGTCGAACGCCAAAATGTTACTAGTATCGGGAACTTTATATCACGTAAGTAGTACAAACTGCTTAGTTTAGTCACGAGGTATTATTTCGTGTGATATTATGCACAGTGAACAACATGTATATTTCTGCTTCCTTGGCTTCCACTGATAACTTTTCAACGAGGATTTTGTAAAAGAACTGGAAATTTGGTAAGTAAGGCACCCCCGCATTTTCTTAGCTACAGCTGTACGTCACTTTGCATTTTCACTTTTCTTTAGCAGCTCGAGTTCTTTGCTTAAGTTTAACTATTTATTTGTTGCCGCCTGACATTCTATTTGTTCCAACTTAGCCTTTTCCTTTTTATGCTACACGTTTGTTTTACCATGACTGCACGTTCCCTCTGCTCCAACTGTACGTTTTCTTTGCTTCGGGTGCACGTTTGAACTCCTTAGGTACTGATTTTAGAAGAGGCCTTACTTTTATAGGACAGTAAGTACTCTCATTATTTCCCAGTGTGTATATGGTTATAAAATTGGCTACAGAAAATTTGGTGTGACGATCTCTCCTTACAACCTTCAGGGGAACAACCTGTGGGAGGAGAACCGTCCGACATCTTAAGGGAAGCTATATAACCAAGTCGGTTCGACCCGAGACCTTTGCTCTTGATGCAGTACCCGTGTGCCTGTAACACAAAGATTTTCCTCGCTGGTTCATAATGAATTACCAAGAACCTGCACTAGAACTGATTTATGATGGATACAATGTGGCGATCAGGATGGTCAGCGAGTAAAGTTGTGTGCTGGAGGTGAACACGTTACAGCTGCCACACCCATCGGTTCCCGGACGCACCAATTACAGAGCGCTCAATAATCCCGCCACCGTGTCCAGACAAGACTACTGATAAGGCTAGTGCCACGGGAAGCACTAATAACAAATGCCAATACAAGCTCACTGATAAAAGGAACTCTCTCAATGTCTGACAGCGTCGAGGCAGAAGGAACGGCGTGTGCGGCGAGTCCGAAGGCTGTTAATCCTTATGTTTACTCCAGGATATCAGTCCCCGTACTCTCGGCCCGACAGTATCTCCTGATGTACTCAGCTCGGGGCAAAAACCAGTCAGTCTTGACTCTCAGGACCTGCCTGGCGGCAACGTGTTATTTGCAGCGCTTAGGAAGTGTATTAACATTTATCCTCACCGTCCTCATCTCTCTCTCTCTCTTTCTCTCTCTCTCTCTCTCTCTCTCTCTCTCTCTCTCTCTCTCTCTCTCTCTCTCTCTCTCTCTCTCTGCTGTGACAAGCAAATGTTCACCGACTAAGATATCAAATGTTCTTTTTGTAAAGTACAGAGAGAAATGCCATGTGTTAATAAATCTTAACCTTAGTGAGATTTGTGAGCAAAGTTGTTTCTCGTGAGCAAAACCTAGCGAGCGGGACAAAGGACGAAGTGACAACCACTTGTCGTATTTTACATTCATCTCTTAACACAAAATTCTCACACTGCTTTTAACAGATTTCTGCCAGATTTAGCATGTAGTAGGTCTCCCCGGAAACTGACTAAAATAGATCGCTCCTGTGGAAAGACGTTAGTAATTCAGAATCTATTGTACATCTGGTAATGGCGTATGACGCCACACGGCCTGCTGCCAGTCAACTGGTTTGAAACTGACGCACATTTTTTTTTTCTTGTATGGATCAGACGCAGCCGGCAGAAAATCATCTATAAGGCGTCATACAGGAAGAAGAAAGGAAACTCTGAGAACCTCTGAATGATGACGTGACGGAGGTGTCCCAGAATACGTAAGGGAAAGGGAGTGGCTGGCCATTGGCTTGATGGCACCTGTTACCTCCTGGGGAATATGGAGGCGCCACTCAGGCACACCCGCAGGGTTAGAGGATCGGTAATGGTCCCCAGGAAAGGACCCACACTATAGCTGTCACAGGCTTCACAGGACAGAGGACTTACTGTAACTGCAGTAGCAGACAAGTAGACCGAAGTCGTCGTAAGGGTGCCTGCAGGGGAAGACAATCGTCACATACTTTGCAAAATGAAAAGTAGACGTTCCAAGTGGTATGGGTTGTACCACAGCAATCACAGATGACGTGTGACACCTTGGGCACGACAGTACGACCCGTGAGCACGCAATCCAACCCTTAAGAATGACGGTACGACCTTGTCTTTGAAGGACCGTCCTTTGAACTGACCCTTAATTGTCAAACCAAAGGCCGGTCCGTCACACCCAAGTGTGTCGTACAATTGTGTTCAAGGCTTTTACCGTCGTACTAAATAGTAGTAGCGTCGTGCTCAAGATACACTCCGTCTTGCTCAGCAGGTTAAAGAAGATGGACTTATGAAGCAGGTTGCAAAATACACAGGCGTCACAGACCAGCAGCATGGGGATGGAAATATTGCAGCGGGTGGCAGGATAATACTCTTACTCACCAGCAGGATGTAGAGCAGCTGTTACAGGCAATATGTATAATAAAGTAAACAACACAAGTTGGATTGAAAGAGGTAGCTTATGCGGAATGATGAACATATCATATGCAAGATGGCGCAGCTGTCATGCGGAAGGAGATACAGCGCTCACGTACAACATGGTGCAGTATGCATGATGTAGTGTCAAATCTTGTATGATTGATACAGCTGTCACAACCTGTATGGAGGATACGCTTTTCACATCTAAGGTGGACGATACGGCAGCCATGTCCGTGATGGATGGTACAAATGATGACGTTGCTGACAACACTAGAGGTACAGGGAGACAGTGCCGGCACCAACAGGAGACAATGGAAGATGTCACAGATGTTCACAGTGAAAAATGATTGGATTTAGCCCCAGACTTAATACCACCCCGAGGAGGCATAGATAGAAATATTACATGAGCAGTGGCTAGAAGTGAACAGAAATATGATGAGCTATTTACTGGGATCAGAAAGAAGAATTAGACTGCCGAAGAGTAGAACTAACGCCATACACAGACAATTAGAATGAGAATGGAATCTGTTTGTTTGCTTGTGTAAACGGAAAGTTAAAATAAGAATGGACACTGTTTGCTTGCGTACACAGAAAGTTAGAATGAAAATTGACGTTATCTGTTTGCTTGCGTGAAACTCAAAGAAGTTTCAGAACCGATCGAACGATCTTTACAGATAAGGAAGAAGTATTCTTTTGAATGAGAACATTGCTGGACAGACAAGATACTTCATACTTGTGGATGGGAGACTATTTGGGGATAGTGGAAGATGTAGTAAGTTAGTCTTGTTGAGTTACGATGGACAGCACCACGACAGTGCGACTTTTAACAGGACACTGAACGACCAAGAACAACGACGGACAGCGACGATATGACCTTTGGGTTCGGTTACAAAATCTTTAACATGACCTTAAAGGATAAAGTGAAAGGTCAAGCCATCACAGTTGAAGGCCTTACTGAAATAGTCATAGGACAGTTTGGCCTTCATACCTACCTGCATTCATGAAGCCACACAACATGCTGAGTCCTCTCCTTCCTATGAAATATTAGAATATGCTCTGACATAGTGCTGCGATTACCGTACAAATATGGTCTGTTAATCTGTGACCTGACAGTGGTTAAGGAGGACTGGGACTTGGGTAATACTGTAGGTATCAATAGTTCTTCCTTTTGTTTTTGAGGGAAGGGGATGATGTCCAACGTGGCCATGCAATAATTATCTTTACCTGCGAGAAGAAGGCAATATTTATGCCGTCCTGCCCCTAAATCTTATTGTGAAAAAATGTATTAGATTAGGTGGATTATCAATTAATCAATTCCTGCTGTTAATGAGTTCTATCACTTTATATCATATCTCAGTTCCAACATGCTTCCTTTCCTTTCCAGTCCAGCTTTGAAAAGAATAATTTCATCCCTGGCAATCAATCCCTCCAGAAACTGGAAATCAGGAACACAAAATCTCGCATTTCTCTTCTAGTTATTAAGGACCTCAAGGTGAGGTTAGGTTTCTGCAGCTTTCCCTCGTAGACCAGACCTGCCAAATAGGTCACCATTCTAGTTGCAATATTTTTCACTCCTTCCAACGTGTATACAATGCTTCAGTGAACTGGGTCTACACAAAAGATGCATTACATTCACACATAATCTCTCCCAGGCAGGATGTGCATTTTCTTAGATAAATCTTCATTAATGAACCCAAGCGCTGTTCTTATCAATAATGCAGACACTGCTCTAATACGTTCCCTAGTGTTTCTGTTAGATAATAAGTATTTTAAACAAAAATCCAATAATCTCCTTCACAATCTGATTCCTTCAACTTGCTTTGCTAGCCATTAGTTTCACCGGGTCACCCTGATCTTCTCCCGCTCCTGTTATTGTATATATTGACACTTTCGTAGATTAGATTTCATCATATGTCTATCCTGCCGAGCTGCAAGAGCATTCTCCGTGTCGTGTTTCATAATCTTTCACATTACCAATTTCTGCCATTTATTTTGCATAATACTAACGCATGATCGCATTTCCTCTGGTAGGCCACTAACATAAGTCAAGAACAATATATCTTCCGATGTAGATCTTTATGGCACCCATCTAGTGACTTACGCCCACGATAAGGAACATCCTTTGATTTAAAATATTCTTCTCAGTCTTACATACAAATTCCCAATAATACGTCTTTCCATCTCCTCACCAATATCTGTCTGCTCTTTCAGTCATCAGTGACTTATGTGGCACCACGTCAAATACTTTTGCAAGATCTTAGTTAATACATCTCGTCATCCCTTTCTTCTCTAAATTACATTGATGATTCTTTCACAGAAATCTTCCACGCCAATATCACACGACCTTTAAATCCAAATTGCTTATCATTCACGATTTAATGCAATTGAGACGTTTTCCCCTGAAACACAGGGGGGGAATTCCCAATATATATATATATATATATATATATATATATATATATATATATATATATATATATATAAATATATATATATATATATATATATATATATATATATATATATATATATATATATATATATATATATATATATATATATATATATATATATTTATTTATTTATATTTATTATACTTTCTCGCTGTCTCCCGCGTTTGCGAGGTAGCGCAAGGAAACAGACGAAAGAAATGGCCCAACCCCCCCCCATACACATGTATATACATACGTCCACACACGCAAATATACATACCTACACAGCTTTCCAGGGGTTACTCCAGACGCTTCACATGCCCTACTTCAATCCACTGACAGGACGTCAACCCCGGTATACCACATCGCTCCAATTCACTCTATTCCTTGCCCTCCTTTCACCCTCCTGCATGCTCAGGCCCCGATCACACAAAATCTTTTTCACTCCATCTTTCCACCTCCAATTTGGTCTCCCTCTTCTCCTTGTTCCCTCCACCTCCGACACATATATCCTCTTGGTCAATCTTTCCTCACTCATCCTCTCCATGTGCCCAAACCACTTCAAAACACCCTCTTCTGCTCTCTCAACCACGTTCTTTTTATTTCCACACATCTCTCTTACCCTTACGTTACTCACTCGATCATACCACCTCACACCACACATTGTCCTCAAACATCTCATTTCCAGCACATCCATCCTCCTGCGCACAACTCTATCCATAGCCCACGCCTCGCAATTATACAACATTGTTGGAACCACTATTCCTTCAAACATACCCATTTTTGCTTTCCGAGATAATGTTCTCGACTTCCACACATTCTTCAAGGCCCCCAGGATTTTCGCCCCCTCCCCCACCCTATGATCCACTTCCGTTTCCATGGTTCCATCCGCTGCCAGATCCACTCCCAGATATCTAAAACACTTCACTTCCTCCAGTTTATCTCCATTCAAACTCACCTCCCAATTGACTTGACCCTCAACCCTACTGTACCTAATAACCTTGCTCTTATTCACATTTACTCTTAGCTTTCTTCTTCCACACACTTTTCCAAACTCAGTCACCAGCTTCTGCAGTTTCTCACATGAATCAGCCACCAGCGCTGTATCATCAGCGAACAACAACTGACTCACTTCCCAAGCTCTCTCATCCCCAACAGACTTCATACTTGCCCCTCTTTCCAAAACTCTTGCATTTACCTCCCTAACAACCCCATCCATAAACAAATTAAACAACCATGGAGACATCACACACCCCTGCCGCAAACCTACATTCACTGAGAACCAATCACTTTCCTCTCTTCCTACACGTACACATGCCTTACATCCTCGATAAAAACTTTTCACTGCTTCTAACAACTTGCCTCCCACACCATATATTCTTAATACCTTCCACAGAGCATTTCTATCAACTCTATCATATGCCTTCTCCATATCCATAAATGCTACATACAAATCCATTTGCTTTTCTAAGTATTTCTCACATACATTCTTCAAAGCAAACACCTGATCCACACATCCTCTACCACTTCTGAAACCACACTGCTCTTCCCCAATCTGATGCTCTGTACATGCCTTCACCCTCTCAATCAATACCCTCCCATATAATTTACCAGGAATACTCCACAAACTTATACCTCTGTAATTTGAGCACTCACTCTTATCCCCTTTGCCTTTGTACAATGGCACTATGCACGCATTCCGCCAATCCTCAGGCACCTCACCATGGGTCATACATACATTAAATAACCTTACCAACCAGACAACAATACAGTCACCCCCTTTTATATATTATATATATATATATATATATATATATATATATATATATATATATATATATATATATATATATATATATATATATATATATATATATATATATATATATATATATATATATATATATATATATATATATATATATATATATATATATTATCCCTGGGGATAGGGGAGAAAGAATACTTCCCACGTATTCCCTGCGTGTCGTAGAGGGCGACTAAAAGGGGAGGGAGCGGGGGGCTGGAAATCCTCCCCTCTCGTTTTTTTTCTGATTTTCCAAAAGAAGGAACAGAGAACGAGGCCAGGTGAGGACATTCCCTCAGAGGCCCAGTCCTCTGTTCTTAACGCTACCTTGCTAACGCGGGAAATGGCGAATAGTATGAAAGAAAAGAAAGATATATATATATATATATATATATACATATATATATATATATATATATATATATATATATATATATATATATATATATATATATATATCTTTTTTTATTTTGCTTTGTCGCTGTCTCCCGAATTTGCGAGGTAGCGCAAGGAAACAGACGAAAGAAATGGCCCAACCCACCCCCATACACAATGTATATACATACACGTCCACACACGCAAATATACATACCTATACATCTCAATGTACACATATATATACACACACAGACACATACATATATACCCATGCACACAATTCACACTGTCTGCCTTTATTCATTCCCATCGCCACCTCGCCACACATAGAATACAATCCCCCTCCCCCCCCCATGTGTGCGAGGTAGCACTAGGAAAAGACAACAAAGACCCCATTCGTTCACACTCAGTCTCTAGCTGTCATGTAATAATGCCCGAAACCACAGCTCCCTTTCCACATCCAGGCCCCACACAACTTTCCATGGTTTACCCCAGACGCTTCACATGCCCTGATTCAATCCACTGACTGCACGTCAACCCCGGTATACCATATCGATCCAATTCACTCTATTCCTTGCCCGCCTTTCACCCTCCTGCATGTTCAGGCCCCGATCACTCAGAATCATTTTTACCCCATCTTTCCACATCCAATTTGGTCACCCATTTCTCCTCGTTCCCTCCACCTCCGACACATATATCCTCTTGGTCAATCTTTCCTCACTCATTCTCTCCATGTGCTCAAACTATTTCAAAACACCCTCTTCTGCTTTCTCAACCACGCTCTTTTTATTTCCACCCTTACATTACTTACTCGATCAAACCACCTCACACCACACATTGTCCTCAAATATCTCATTTCCAGCACATCCAACCTCCAAACAACTCTATCCATAGCTCACGCCTCGCAACCATACAACATTGTTGGAACCACTATTCCTTCAAACATACCCATTTTTGCTTTCCGAGATAATGTTCACGACTTCCACACATTCTTCAAGGCTCCCAGAATTTTCGCCCCTTCCCCCACTCTATGATTCACTTCCGCTTCCATAGTTCCATCCACTGCCAGATCCACTCCCAGATATCTAAAGCACTTTACTTCCTCCAGTTTTTCTCCATTCAAACTTACCTCCCAATTGACTTGACTCAACCCTACTGTACCTAATAACCTTGCTCTTATTCACATTTACTCTTAACTTTCTTCTTTCACACACTTTACCAAACTCAGTCACCAGCTTCTGCAGTTTCTCACATGAATCAGCCACCAGCGCTGTATCATCAGCGAACAACAACTGACTCACTTCCCAAGCTCTCACATCCACAACAGACTGCATGTTTGTCCCTCTTTCCAAAACTCTTGCATTCATCTCCCTAACAACCCCATCCATAAACAAATTATACAACCATGGAGACATCACACACCCCTACCGCAAACCTACATTCACTGTGAACCAATCACTTTCCTCTCTTCCTACATGCACACATGCCTTACATCCTCGATAAAAACTTTTCACAGCTTCTAACAACTTGCCTCCCACACCATATATTCTTAATACCTTCCACAGAGCATCTATATCAACTCTATCATATGCCTTCTCCAGATCCATATATGCTACATACAAATCCATTTGCTTTTCTAAGTATTTCTCATATACATTCTTCAAAGCAAACACCTGATCCACACATCCTCTACCACTTCTGAAACCACACTGCTCTTCCCCAATCTGATGCTCTGTACATGCCTTCACCCTCTAACTCAATACCCTCCCAAATAATTTCCCAATACTCAACAAACTTATACCTCTGTAATTTGAGCACTCACCTTTGTCTCCTTTGCCTTGGTACAATGGCACTATGCATGCACTCCGCAAATCCTCAGGCACCTCACCATGAGTCATACATACATTAAGTAACCTTACCATCCAATCAACAATACAGTCATCCCCTTTTTTAATAAAATCCAATGCGATACCATCCAAACCCGGTGCCTTCCCGGCTTTCATCTTCCGCAAAGCTTTTACTACCTCTTCTCTTTTTACCAAATCATCCTCCCTAACCCTCTCACTTTGCACACCATCTCGACCAAAACACTCTATATCTGCCCCTCTATCATCAAACACATTCAATAAACCCTCAAAATACTCACTCCATCTCCTTCTCACATCACCACTACTTGTTATCACCTCCACATTAGCCCCCTTCACTGAAGTTCCCATTTGTTCCCTTGTCTTACGCACTTTATTTACCTCCTTCCAAAACATATTTTTATTCTCCCAAAAATTTAATGATACTCTCTCACCCCAGATCTCATTTGCCCTCGTTTTCACCTCTTGCACCTTTCCCTTGACCTCCTGCCTCTTTCTTTTATACATCTCCCACTCATTTGCATTATTTCCCCGCAAAAATCTCCCAAATTCCTCTCTCTTCTCTTTCACTAACAAGCTTACTTCTTCATCCCACCACTCACTACCCTTTCTAATCTGCCCACCTCCCACGCTTCTC
This sequence comes from Panulirus ornatus, assembly GCF_036320965.1. Lineage (NCBI taxonomy): Eukaryota > Metazoa > Arthropoda > Malacostraca > Decapoda > Palinuridae > Panulirus > Panulirus ornatus. The sequence continues at coordinate 2,857,962 of NC_092225.1, forward strand.
ATGCCACAAGCATCTTTTGCGCAAGCCATCACTGCTTCCCTAAATACATCCCATTCCTCCCCAACTCCCCTTACCTCCTTTGTTCTCACCTTTTTCCATTCTGAAGTCAGTCTCTCCTGGTACTTCCTCACACAAGTCTCCTTCCCAAGCTCACTTACTCTCACCACTCTCTTCACCCCAACATTCTCTCTTCTTTTCTGAAAACCCATACAAATCTTCACCTTCGCCTCCACAAGATAATGATCAGACATCCCTCCAGTTGCACCTCTCAGCACATTAACATCCAAAAGTCTCTCTTTTGTGCGTCTATCAATTAACACGTAATCCAATAACGCTCTCTGGCCATCTCTCCTACTTACATACGTATACTTATATATATATCTCGCTTTTTAAACTAGGTATTCCCAATCACCAGTCCTTTTTCAGCACATAAATCTACAAGCTCTTCACCATTTCCATTTACAACACTGAACACCCCATGTATGCCATATATATATATATATATATATATATATATATATATATATATATATATATATATATATATATATATATATATATATATGGCATATATATATATATATATATATATATATATATATATATATATATATATATATATATATATATATATATATATATATATATATATATATATATATATATATATATATATATATATATGTGCTGAAAAAGGACTGGTGATTGGGAATACCTGGTTTAAAAAGCGAGATATACATAAGTATACGTATGTAAGTAGGAGAGATGGCCAGAGAGCGTAATTGGATTATGTATTAATTGACAGGCTCGCGAAAGAGAGACTTTTGGATGTTAATGTGTTGAGAGGTGCAACTGGAGGGATGTTTGATCATTATCTTGTGGAGGCGAAGGTGAAGATTTGTATGGGTTTTCAGAAAAGGAGAGAGAATGTTGGGGTGAAGAGGGTGGTGAGAGTAAGTGAGCTTGGGAAGGAGACTTGTGTGAGGAAGTACCAGGAGAGACTGAGTACAGAATGGAAAAAAGTGTGAACAAAGGAGGTAAGGGGAGTGGGGGAGGAATTTGATGTATTTAGGGAAGCAGTGATGGCTTGCGCAAAAGATGCTTGTAGCATGAGAAGCGTGTGAGGTGGGTTGGTTAGAAAGGGTAGTGAGTGGTGAGATGAAGAAGTGAGAGTATTAGTGAAAAAGAAGAGTGAGGCATTTGGACGATTTTTGCAGGGAGTAAATGCAAATGAGTGGGAGATGAATAAAAGAAAGAGAGAGGAAGTCAAGAGAAAGGTGGAAGGGGTGAAAAAGAGGGCAAATGAGAGTTGGGGTGAGAGAGTATCATTAAATTTTAGGGAAAATAAAAAGATGTTCTGGAAGGAGGTAAATAAAGTGCATAAGACAAGGGAGCAAATGGGAACTTCAGTGAAGGGGGATAATGGGGAGGTGATAACAAGTAGTGGTTATGTGAGGAGATGGAGTGAGTATTTTGAAGGTTTGTTGAGTGTGCTTGATGATAGAGTGGCAGATATAGGGTGTTTTGGTCGAGGTGGTGTGCAAAGTCAGAGGGTTAGGGAAAATGATTTGGTAAACAGAGAAGAGGTAGTAAAAGCTTTGCGGAAGATGAAAGCCGGGAAGGCAGCAGGTTTGGATGGTATTGCAGTGGAATTTATTAAAGAAGAGGGTGACTGTATTGTTGACTGGTTGGTAAGGTTATTTAATGTGTGTATGATTCATGGTGAGGAGCCTGAGGATTGGCGGAATGGGTGTATAGTGCTATTGTATAAAGGCAAAGGGGACAAGAGTGAGTGCTCAAATTACAGAGGTATAAGTTTGTTGAGTATTCCTGGTAAATTATATGGGAGGGTATTGATTGAGAGGGTAAAGGTATGTACAGAGCATCAGATTGGGGAAGAGCAGTGTGGTTTCAGAAGTGGTAGAGGATGTGTGGATCAGGTGTTTGCTTTGAAGAATGTATATGAGAAATACTAAGAAAAGCAAATGGATTTGTATGAAGCATTTATGGATCTGGAGAAGGCATATGATAGAGTTGATAGAGATGCTCTGTGGAAGGTATTAAGAATATATGGTGTGGGAGGCAAGTTGTTAGAAGCAGTGAAAAGTTTTTATCAAGGATGTAAGGCATGTGTACGTGTAGGAAGAGAGGAGAGTGATTGGTTCTCAGTGAATGTAGGTTTGCGGCAGGGGTGTGTGATGTCTCCATGGTTGTTTAATTTGCTTATGGAAGGGGCTGTTAGGGAGGTGAATGCAAGAGTTTTGGAAAGAGGGGCATGTATGCAGTCTGTTGGAGATGAGAGAGCTTTGGAAGTGAGTCAGTTGTTGTTCGCTGATGATACAGCGCTGGTGGCTGATTCATGTGAGAAACTGCAGAAGCTGGTGACTGAGTTTGGTAAAGTGTGTGAAAGAAGAAAGTTAAGTGTAAATGTGAATAAGTGCAAGGTTATTAGGTACAGTAGGGTTGCGGGTCAACTGAACTGGGAGGTAAGTTTGAATGGAGAAAAACCTGAGGAAGTAAAGTGTTTTAGATATCTGGGAGTGGATCTCGCAGTGGATGGAACCATGGAAGCGGAAGTGAATCATAGGGTGGGGGAGGGGGCGAAAATCCTGGGAGCCTCGAAGAATTATCTCCGAAAGCAAAGATGGGTATGTTTGAAGGAATAGTGGTTCCAACAATGTTGTATGGCTGCGAGGCGTGGGCTACGGATAGAGTTGTGCGCAGGAGGGTGGATGTGCTGGAAATGAGATGTTTGAGGACAATATGTGGTGTGAGGTGGTTTGATCGAGTAAGTAATGTAAGGGTAAGAGAGATATGTGGATATAAGAAGAGCGTGGTTGAGAGAGCAGAAGAGGGTGTTTCGAAATGGTTTGGGCACAAGGAGAGAATGAGTGAGGAAAGATTGACCAAGAGGATATATGTGTCGGGATGGAGGGAACGAGAAGTGGGAGACCAAATTGGAGGTGGAAAGAAGGTGTGAAAAAGATTTTGAGTGATCGGGGCCTGAACATGCAGGAGGGTGAAAGGCGGGCAAGGAATAGAGTAAATTGGATCGATGTGGTATACCTGGGTCGACGTGCTGTCAATGGATTGAATCAGGGCATGTGAAGCGTCTGGGGTAAACCATGGAAAGTTCTCTGGGGCCTGGATGTGGAAAGGGAGCTTTGGTTTCGGGCATTATTGCATGACAGCTAGAGACTGAGTGTGAACGAATGGGGCCTTTGTTGTCTTTTCCTAGTGCTACCTCGCACACATGAGGGGGGAGGGGGATGTTATTCCATGTGCGGCGAGGTGGCGATGGGAATGAATAAAGGCAGATAGTGTGAAATGTGTGCATGTGTATATATGTATATGTCTGTGTGTGTATATGTATGTGTACATTGAGATGTATGGGTATGTATATTTGCGTGTGGTGACGTTTATGTATATACATGTGTATGGGGGTGGGTTGGGCCATTTCTTTCGTCTGTATCCTTGCGCTACATCGCAAACGCGGGAGACAGCGACAAAGCAAAATAAATAAAATGATATATATATATATATATATATATATATATATATATATATATATATATATATATATATATATATATATATATATATATATATCCCTGGGGATAGGGGAGAAAGAATACTTCCCAAGTATTCCCTGCGTGTCGTAGAAGGCGACTAAAAGAGGTGGGAGCGGGGGGCTGGAAATCCTCCCCTCTCATTATTCTTTTTTTTTTTAATTTTCCAAAAGAAGGAACAGAGAAAGGGGCCAGGTGAGGGTATTCCCTCAAAGGCCCAGTTGTCTGTTCTTAACGCTACCTCGCTAACGCGGGAAATGGCGAATAGTTTGAAAAAAAAGAAAAGAAAATATATATATATATATATATATATATATATATATATATATATATATATATATATTTATATATATATATAACTGGAACGATGTGGCATACTAGGGTCGACGTGCCGTCAATGGACTGAACCAGGGCATGTGAAAACCTCTGGGACAAACCATGGAAAGGTCTGTGCGGCCTGGATGTGGCTCGGGATCTATGTTTTTTGAGTGTATTACACATCACAGCTTGAGAATAGATGTATGTAGAAGTGGCCTTTCTTCGTATGTTTCCTGGCGCTACCTCACTACCACAGCGAGTTGCGATACTGCTTCCTGTGGGGCGGAGTAGATAACTCTATCCACATCCAGGCCCCACAGACCTTTCCATGGTTTATACCAGACGTTTCACGTGCCCTGGTTCAATTCATTGACAACACGTCGACCCCCGTATACCAATTCTTTCCAATTCACTCTATTTCTTGCACACCTCTCATCAAGCTCAAACCATTCAAAAACTTTTTAAAATCCCTCCCTCCACCTCCAATTTGGTTTCCCGCTTTTCCTTGTTCCCTTCACCTCTGACACATATATCCTCTTTGTCAACCTTACCTCACTCATTCTCTCTATATGTTCAAAACATTTCAACACACCCTCTTCTGCTCTCTCAACCACACTTTTTCTATTTCCCCACATCTCTCTTACCCTTTCATTACTTACTCGATCAAATCACCTCGCATCAGTGTCCTCAAACATTTTATTTCCAATATATCCACTCTTCTTCGTACAACCCTATCTATAGCTCATGCCTCGCAATCATATAATATTGCTAGAACTACTAATCCTCAAACATTTTTGCTTTCCAAGATAAGGTTCTCTCCTTCCACACATTCCTCATCGGTCCCAGAATCTTAGGCCCCTTCCCCACCTTGTGACTTATTGCCACTTCCATGGTTCCATTAGCTGCTAAGTCCACTCGCACATATATAAAACACTTCACTTCCAATTTCTCTCAGTTCAGACTTATCCCAACTAACTTGTCCCTCAACTCTGCTGAACTTAAGAACCTTGCTCTTATTCACATCTACTCTCAACTTCCCTTTTCACATGCTTTTCCGAACTCAGTCACCAGGTTCTGCAGTGTCTCACACGAATCAGCCACCAGAGGTGTATCATTGGCAAGCAATAACTGACTCACTTCCCAGGCTCTCTCATCCCCAACAGACTGCATACTCACCCCTTTCCCCAAAACTCTTCCATTTACCTCCCAATCAGTTAATCCTCAAAAAAACTAAAAAACCATGTTGACATCACACACCCTTGCCGCAGACCGACCTTCACTGAGAACAAATCGCTCTCCTCTCTTCTTACTCGCACACATGCCTTACATCCTTGGTAAAAACCCGTCAGTGCTTGTAGCAGCTTACCTCCCATACCATATCCTCTTAAAACCTTCCACAAAGCATTTCTATGAACCTTATATTATGCCTTGTCCAGATCGATATATGCTACATACAAATCCATCTGTTTTTCTAAGTATTTCTCACACACATTCTTCAAAGCAAACACCTGATCCACGTATCCTCTACCACCTCTGAATCCAAACTGGTCCTCCCCAATCTGATGCTCTATACATACCTTCACCCTCTGAATCAATACCCTCCCATGCAAATTTCCAGGAATACTCAATATTATGTCTCTGTCGCTCAAACACTCACCTCTATCCCCTTTGCCTTTGTACAATGGCACTATACATGCAATCCGACAATATTCAGATACTTCACAATGATCCATACATACGCTGAATATCCTTACGAACCAATCAGCAAAACAAGTTACTTCCTTTCTTGATGAATTCAACTGCAGTACTGTCCAAACCCATGTACATATATTTATATATATATATATATATATATATATATATATATATATATATATATATATATATATATATATATATATATATATTATCCCTGGGGATAGGGGATTAAGAATACTTCCCACGTATTCCCTGCGTGTCGTAGAAGGCGACTAAAAGGGGAGGGAGCGGGGGGCTGGAAATCCTCCCCTCTCATTTTTTTTTTTTTTTTTTTATTTTTCCAAAAGAAGGAACAGAGGGGGCCAGGTGAGGATACTCCAAAAAAGGCCCAGTCCTTTGTTCTTAACGCTACCTCGCTAACGCGGAATATGGCAAATAGTTTAAAAGAAAAGAAAAGAAAATATATATATATATATATATATATATATATATATATATATATATATATATATATATATATATATATATATATATATATATATATATATATATATATATATATATATATATTTTTTTTTTTTTTTTTGCTTTGTCGCTGTCTCCCGCGTTTGCGAGGTAGCGCAAGGAAACAGACGAAAGAAATGGCCCAACCCACCCCCATACACATGTATATACATACGTCCACACACCCACACAGCTTTCCATGGTTTACCCCAGACGCCCCACATGCCCTGATTCAATCCACTGACAGCACGTCAACCCCGGTATACCACATCGCTCCAATTCACTCTATTCCTTGCCCTCCTTTCACCCTCCTGCATGTTCAGGCCCCGATCACACAAAATCTTTTTCACTCCATCTTTCCACCTCCAATTTGGTCTCCCTCTTCTCCTCGTTCCCTCCACCTCCGACACATATATCCTCTTGGTCAATCTTTCCTCACTCATTCTCTACACGTGCCCAAACCATTTCAAAACACCCTCTTCTGCTCCCTCAACCACGCTCTTTTTTTTTTTTTTTTTTTTTGCTTTGTCGCTGTGTCCCGCATTTGCGAGGTAGCGCAAGGAAACAGACGAAAGAAATGGCCCAACCCACCCCCATACACATGTATATACATACGTCCACACACGCAAATATACATACCTACACAGCTTTCCATGGTTTACCCCAGACGCTTCACATGCCTTGATTCAATCCACTGACAGCACGTCAACCCCGGTATACCACATCGCTCCAATTCACTCTATTCCTTGCCCTCCTTTCACCCTCCTGCATGTTCAGGCCCCGATCACACAAAATCTTTTTCACTCCATCTTTCCACCTCCAATTTGGTCTCCCTCTTCTCCTCGTTCCCTCCACCTCCGACACATATATCCTCTTGGTCAATCTTTCCTCACTCATTCTCTCCATGTGACCAAACCATTTCAAAACACCCTCTTCTGCTCTCTCAACCACGCTCTTTTTATTTCCACACATCTCTATTACAGTTACGTTACTTACTCGATCAAACCACCTCACACCACACATTATCCTTAAACATCTCATTTCCAGCACATCCATCCTCCTGCTCACAACTCTATCCATAGTCCACGCCTCGCAACCATACAACATTGTTGGAACCACTATTCCTTCAAACATACCTATTTTTGCTTTCCGAGACAATGTTCTCGACTTCCACACATTCTTCAAGGCTCCCAGAATTTTCGCCCCCTCCCCCACCCTATGATCCACTTCCGCTTCCATGGTTCCATCCGCTGCCAGATCCACTCCCAGATATCTAAAACACTTCACTTCCTCCAGTTTTTCTCCATTCAAACTCACCTCCCAATTGACTTGACCCTCAACCCTACTGTACCTAATAACCTTGCTCTTATTCACATTTACTCTTAACTTTCCTCTTTCACACACTTTACCAAACTCAGTCACCAGCTTCTGCAGTTTCTCACATGAATCCGCCACCAGCGCTGTATCATCAGCGAACAACAACTGACTCACTTCCCAAGCTCTCTCATCCCCAACAAACTTCATACTTGCCCCTCTTTCCAAAACTCTTGCATTCAACTCCCTAACAACCCCATCCATAAACAAATTAAACAACCATGGAGACATCACACACCCCTGCCGCAAACCTACATTCACTGAGAACCAATCACTTTCCTCTCTTCCTACACGTACACATGCCTTACATCCTCGATAAAAACTTTTCACTGCTTCTAAAAACTTGCCTCCTACACCATATATTCTTAATACCTTCCACAGAGCATCTCTATCAACTCTATCATATGCCTTCTCCAGATCCATAAATGCTACATACAAATCCATTTGCTTTTCTAAGTATTTCTCACATACATTCTTCAAAGCAAACACCTGATCCACACATCCTCTACCACTTCTGAAACCACACTGCTCTTCCCCAATCTGATGCTCTGTACATGCCTTCACCCTCTCAATCAATACCCTCACATATAATTTGCCAGGAATACTCAACACACTTATACCTCTGTAATTTGAGCACTCACTCTTATCCCCTTTGCTTTTGTACAATGGCACTATGCACGCATTCCGCCAATACTCAGGCACTTCACCATGAGTCATACATACATTAAATAACCTTACCAACCAGTCAACAATACAGTCACCCCCTTTTATAATAAATTCCAGTGCAATACCATCCAAACCTGCTGCCTTGCCGGCTTTCATCTTCCGCAAAGCTTTTACTACCTCTTCTCTGTTTACCAAATCATTTTCCCTAACCCTCGCACTTTGCACACCACCTCGACCAAAACACCCTATATCTGCCACTCTATCATCAAACACATTCAAAAACCTTCAAAATACTCACTCCATCTCCTTCTCACATCACCACTACTTGTTATCACCTCCCCATTAGCGCCCATCAATGAAGTTCCCATTTGCTCCCATGTCTTACGCACATTATTTACCTCCTTCCAGAACATCTTTTTATTCTCCCTAAAATCTTATGATACTCTCTCACCCCAACTCTCATTTGCCCTCTTTTTCACCTCTTACACCTTTCTCTTGACCTCCTGTCTCTTTCTTTTATACATCTCCCACTCAATTTCACTTTTTCCCTGCAAAAATCGTCCAAATGCCTCTCTCTTCTCCTTCACTAATACTCTTACTTCTTCATCCCACCACTCACCACCCTTTCTAATCTGCCCATCTCCCACGCTTCTCATGCCACAAGCATCTTTTGCGCAATCCATCACTGATTTCCTGAATACATCCCATTCCTCCCCCACTCACCGTAATTCCATTGTTCTCACCTTTTTCCATTCTGTACTCAGTCTCTCCTGGTACTTCCTCACACAAGTCTCCTTCCCAAGCTCACTTACTCTCACCACCCTCTTCACCCCAACATTCACTCTTCTTTTCTGAAAACCCATACCAATCTTCACTTTTGCCTCCAGAAGATAATGATCAGACATCCCTCCAGTTTCACCTCTCAGCACATTAACATCCAAAAGTCTTTCTTTCGCGCGCCTGTCAATTAACACGTAATCCAATAACGCTCTCTGGCCATCTCTCCTACTTACATACGTATACTTATGTATATATCGCTTTTTAAACCAGGTATTCCCAATCACCAGTCCTTTTTCAGCACATAAATCTACAAGCTCTTCTCCATTTCCATTTACAACACTGAACACCACATGTATACCAATTATTCCCTCAACTGCCACATTACTCACCTTTGCATTCAAATCACCCATCGCTATAACCCGGTCTCGTGCATCAAAACCACTAACACACTCATTCATCTGCTCCCAAAACAATTGCTTCTCATGATCTTTCTTCTCATGCCCAGGTGCATATGCACCAATAATCACCCATCTCTCTCCATCAACTTTCAGTTTTACCGATATTAATCGAAAATTTACTTTCTTACATTCTATCGCATACTCCCACAACTCCTGTTTCAGGAGTACTGCTACTCTCTCCCTTGCTCTTGTCCTCTCACTAACCCCTGACTTTACTCCCAAGACATTCCCAAACCACTCTTCCCCTTTACCCTTGAGCTTCGTTTCACTCAAAGCCAAAACATCCAGGTTCCTTTCCTGAAACATACTACCTATCTCTCCTTTTTTCACATCTTGGTTACATCCACACACATTTAGACACCCCAATCTGAGTCTACGAGGAGGATGAGCACTCCCCGCGTGACTCCTTCTGCTTCCCATTTTTAGAAAGTTAAAATACAAGAAGGGGAGGTTTTCTGGCCCCCCGCTCCCGTCCCCTCTAGTCGCCTTTTACGACACGTGAGGAATGCGTGGGAAGTATTCTTTCACCCCTATCCCTAGGGATAATGTATACATATATATACACCTACACATACACATATACACACATACACACACACACACACATATATATATATATATATATATATATATATATATATATATATATATATATATATATATATATATATATATATATATATATATATATATATATATATATATATGTACATATGAAAAATGTAAGAAATAATTTAGAAAACTGAAACTTCTAGCTTGAAATGAAATGAAAAATTAATGTCACATAATGGTTCAGCCTCTGGCTATTGAAAAGGGAAATGTATAAATTTATTTACACAAACGTCAGTAGTAGTTTTCATCAACTTCACCACTGTATTATACTGCCTGGTCCACTTCTCTTATCGTGAAACTGGAAATATTGGCTTATGATGTTTCTCAATTGTCTTCATTACACAAAGTACAACCATATCTTGGATATATGAGGGTAGGTAGTTGGTCATCCGCCATAATAAAGCCTTGACAGACCAAAAGTTTATCTAGACCTCAACTTTTCCAGTACATTCATGAAAAACACCTCTTTGCTTTCCATCTCTAACACTTTGAAAAATGCTCCCTTTGTTCACATTTCAATGAAAGAATAAGCTTCAATGTCTAAACTACATTCTTTTCCAATTTCACTATTTTCTTGTCAGAGCACCATGTATGAAAACTATCACTCCAGTAACACAACTATAAACATTTACTTCCCCTTTAAAAAAAAAAGTTCTGGGGAAGTCTGACTCGATACACTGCGGGCCACTCTACCACCTGGCGAGGTTTGTGTTGCAATGGTTCTTAATTCACAAAAGTAGTAGCATCACCTAATATTCACTGCAAGTCCAACTCACTATCCTCATCATTGCTTTGGTTTTCCAACAATAAAGATGGCCGAGCACACTTCTCCTGCAACTCACGCCAAGATCCTGAATGAACAAGGCAGATAAGAACAACAGTCATGTTGTCACACCCTAAACCACCCATCTGACAGTCAGGGGCCAGACACCTTGTCATAAGGTCTTCACAAACATCCTCAGGTTAGATTCCTTGGGAAAGTCGTAGTCTGACAAAATTTATGACTTCCTCATTTGTCAGAACATCCCATATGCCATCACATGCTAACACTATGAACTCCCACTCTTCTGTTAAGTCTCGAACTATCCCATCTGGAGATGCTGTAACAATCTGCTCCTCTTGGCTTTTAAGTTCATTCTTCTTGAAAACAAAATCTCCAAGAGCTCTTGACAAAGCTAAATCACCATTGACTCTGTTTAATTCTACCCATCCACCCGCTGCTATGATTCTCCGTTGTTCAGATGCTAGACTTGGTTTGTGGTCATTACTTAACTCTTCAACACGCCCTCCCACACTTGCTATCGCTCGGGAATCTCCAACATTGCCGCAGTAGACAGTTCCATTACGAAGAAGGCAGGAGACAGCTGTAGTACCTGTCAATTCATCTTTGAGCACTTCATCTGTCTGCATTTGGTTGTCCAGGTCTAAGAAACCCTCCACGACCATCATACACTTAAGCTGGCTAGGAGCCTTGGGAAGAGAAAGTTCCTCAGCTTGTGATATCCATCGTTTTCTGGCCATCCGCAACTAACGAGGAACATCGCTCGTTATGTTGTTCACTCGTTTCACCATCCTCAGGGAACTTCCATAAGCCGTCATCCATCGCTGAACTCTTGAAGTCAGTGGACCTAGGATCTAATGAAGTCGCTGATAACGGCAGAGAAGTCACAACACAAATAATAACTGAACCAAATTTAAAAAACTTTTTTCAATATATATATATATATATATATATATATATATATATATATATATATATATATATATATATATATATATATATATATATAATTTTTTTTTTTGCTTTGTCGCTGTCTCCCGCGTTTGCGAGGTAGCGCAAGGAAACAGACGAAAGAAATGGCCCAACCCACCCCCATACACATGTATATACATACGTCCACACACGCAAATATACATACCTACGCAGCTTTCCATGGTTTACTCCAGACGCTTCACATGCCCTGATTCAATCCACTGACAGCACGTCAACCCCGGTATACCACATCGATCCAATTCACTCTATTCCTTGCCCTCCTTTCACCCTCCTGCATGTTCAGGCCCCGATCACACAAAATCTTTTTCACTCCATCTTTCCACCTCCAATTTGGTCTCCCACTTCTCCTCGTTCCCTCCACCTCCGACACATATATCCTCTTGGTCAATCTTTCCTCACTCATTCTCTCCATGTGCCCAAACCATTTCAAAACACCCTCTTCTGCTCTCTCAACCACGCTCTTTTTATTTCCACACATCTCTCTTACCCTTACGTTACTTACTCGATCAAGCCACCTCACACCACACATTGCCCTCAAACATCTCATTTCCAGCACATCCATCCTCCTGCGCAAAACTCTATCCATAGCCCACGCCTCGCAACCATACAACATTGTTGGAACCACTATTCCTTCAAACATACCCATTTTTGCTTTCCGAGATAATGTTCTCGACATCCACACATTCTTCAAGGCTCCCAGGATTTTCGCCCCCTCCCCTACCCTATGATCCACTTCCGCTTCCATGGTTCCATCCGCTGCCAGATCCACTCCCAGATATCTAAAACACTTTACTTCCTCCAGTTTTTCTCCATTCAAACTTACCTGCCAATTGACTTGACCCTCAACCCTACTGTACCTAATTACCTTGCTCTTATTCACATTTACTCTTAACTTTCTTCTTTCACACACTTTACCAAACTCAGTCACCAGCTTCTGCAGTTTCTCACATGAATCAGCCACGAGCGCTGTATCATCAGCGAACAACAACTGACACTTCCCAAGCTCTCTCATCCCCAACAGACTTCATACTTGCCCCTCTTTCCAAAACTCTTGCATTCACCTCCCTGACAACCCCATCCATAAACAAATTAAACAACCATGGAGACATCACACACTCCTGCCGCAAACCTACATTCACTGAGAACCAATCACTTTCCTCTCTTCCTACACGTACACATGCCTTACATCCTCGATAAAAACTTTTCACTGCTTCTAACAACTTGCCTCCCACACCATATATTCTTAATACTTTCCACAGAGCATCTCTATCAACTCTATCATATGCCTTCTCCAGATCATATATATATATATAATTATATATATATATGATATATATATGAATTTTCTGTTATGTTTGTGTGGCAGTCTCCGTGGGTGTCGTTACCTCTCAAGGCACCGGACGCACACCTCTGATTATTCCACTTTCGTAATCTATATATAGCTGATGATACCAGTGAGCAGGTGAGGCTGACTTGGTCAGATGGGCCTCCTGGGCATTAGCAGTGTGTTACAATGGTGAAGGATGGTTGATGTGCGTGCCTGGGCTGGCACTGAGGTGTGTGGATGGATAATACACATTTAGAAATAGATAGGAAGGATGTTCGGACCAACAGTATGAAACAGTAGCGTGAGAGACTTAACCGGGTCGAATGTGAGGATTGGGGAGGATATGAGGAAGGTTAATGACTAAGGGGAGAGAGCGTTCTGGCAGAAGCTAAGAGAAGCAAAACCTTTGAGCCTTGTAATTGGCAGAGAGAATATGAGTGCGTGGGAGTGGGAGAGTTTGTGGGTGGTCTCATGGCGTCACGCGCTAGGATAGCTCAGCAGGCAAGGTGTCGTCGAGGCGGGGCCTGTCCTAGGCTCTGATCCCAGGTCGGTGCCTGGTGGGGAGGGGCGGGGTGGTTATTACACTCTGCATCTCGACTGGGTGTGGGATTCAGGCCCTGCCACTTGGGACGGTGTAAGGCGAAGCGGGGAAGGATGGGATTCAGACCCTGCCCCTTGGTGGGGTGCGGTGCGGTGGGGGCGCGATTTAGATCCTGCTATTCGCATCTCTGTGGGGTGGGATAGGGATCAGGTCGTACCCCTCGGGCCGATGTGGGGTGGGATATATCCCAGGTCCTACCTTTCGGTTGGGACAGTGGAGGGATGGGTCTCAGACCTTACCTCTTGGGTAAGTACGGGGCGTTGTGTCACAGACCCTGCTCCTGGTGTCCACACGTGGCGAGGCACAAGCACCACGCCACTACCACTGAGCTCAGGTGCGGACCATAGAACACGAGAGACAAGAATTAAAGACCTTCTGACCGATACTGCTGTGAGAGACCAGCTCTGACAGTGACAAGTGTAGTCGACAAGCAAGAGGGAGGGAGCGACGTGTGCGGCCGTGGCTGTGGTCTGGCGGATTATCACACTTGTTGCCCTGTGTCCTGCCCATGTATCACGAGCAGGGATCAACAGCCTCACACTGGCTGCCCTTGTGTGTGGCGCCATCCCTCTACTGCCGCTGCGCTCTGTCATGCCTCGCCTCGCTCTGTCCTGCCTTCCCCCTTGGACTGCACCCGGAGGAGATTCTTATTGCTGTTATGACATGCATAATAATATCTTTTTTTTTTTTTTCTTCTTCTTCTTCTTCTTCTTCTTCTTCTTCTTCTTCTTCTTCTTCTTCTTCTTCTTCTTCTTCTTCTTCTTCTTCTTCTTTTATTGTATTTTTCATTCTTCTTTTGGTTATTGTTATTATTGTTATTGTTATCTTTCATCCAGCTAAATTGACCAAATTTCACATTTTATCTTGATTTCTATTATCTTTTGTCCGACACTGGGGTGTCGTTCGTCGTGGAAAATCCCAGCTTCCCAGGCAAACCGGTTCTTTTATTATCAGCAGACTGTCGGTTTGGATTTCCTACAAGTCTCCCATCTTTCGGGAAAACTGGTAGTAAGAATTGCGCCTGATTGCAATGGGTGAGAGAGAGGAAACTTCACAACTATGTGCTGAGATGTGAGTTATACTGAGACGAGCAATACTCAGGTTTCATGCGCGTATGAGCTAAGGCTATTGTGATGGGTACAGATAGTGTGTGTACCTGAGGATTGGTGTGAATGCCTGTGGACTGGTATGTATGGTGTGTGTACTTGTGGACTGATCACTCTATACAGTGTGAAGTGGTAGGCACACTTGGTGTGTATACCTCTACACCGGTAGATATAAATGGTTTGTGTACCTTTGAACTGGTGCATACATATATTGTATATAATTGTGGACTGGTAGGTACACAGGTGTGTATATATGTTGCCTGCTAAATATACTTGATGTGTGTGTGTGTGTGTGTGTGTGTGTGTGTGTGTGTGTGTGTGTGTGTGTGGGTGTGTTTACCCCTGGCCTCATCATAAACACATGGATTCATTTGAAATCCTGGAGTCATAACAAGAAAAATGAATAACGACATGTAGTTTGCATTACGTGTGGTAGGTCAGGGTATTAGTGTGCAGGGAGCGAGTGGGTACATGCACCGCATGGGAGAGACAGATAATAAGAGACCTGATGGTCCATAACCAGGTTATCTGTCAGAGGACAATAATCTGTAGCGATAGAACAGGATAGTAAAGCAGAGAGCTCCTCCCCACCCACCACTCCCTCCAGCATACCAGCAGGCTAGAAAACAGCTGAGAAGGAAAGCCATGTACTAGTGTGCTGACAGAGATTTTCTACTGGAAGCTCTGAATTGAAGATAATTCTTAATGCACTTACTTTAACAGGATACATAAAAGAGGACTTTCATTATTGAGAAAAAAGTGCTTTAAAAGAATGACTTGCGCTTGAATGTTATTTCTTTATGAATGATTTAATTTAATGATAATAGATATCTTAAAGGTATTTGTCTCGTGATTTAAAGGTATCAGTGATCCTCGCTTCGACAACATCCGGTTGTAGTTTATTGCAGTGTTCAGAACTCAACATCTGATAAAACTTTGGTCCACCATTGTATTACACCTCCTTCCTGTGAACATCCAACCAATAATTCCGATCATTGTACTTCATCTAATGTGAAGAAATCTCCTTGGAGTTGGGTCGTTTATAGATAATGATAACAACCCTTTCAGGCTTTCTGTATAAAGATTATTGTGCAGAAAAGGTGTTAGATTTTTGTTCCTGTTTTTTGTATTTGTTTTGATTCATCGTTTGCTTCGGGCAATTATGGCGACCGGAACTAAACAGCGTATAGTTTAACTAAGATATTGTAAAGAGCAAGTATTGAGTCTTTTATTTGTTAGTTTACATACACACATACACACACACACACACACACATTATATATATATATATATATATATGTGTGGAAGTCGAGAACATTATCTCGGAAAGCAAAAATGGGTATGTTTGAGGGAATAGTGGTTCCAACAATGTTGTATGGTTGCGAGGCGTGGGCTATGGATAGAGATGTGCGCAGGAGGATGGATGTGCTGGAAATGAGATGTTTGAGGACAATGTGTGGTGTGAGGTGGTTTGATCGAGTAAGTAACGTAAGGGTAAGAGAGATGTGTGGAAATAAAAAGAGCGTGGTTGAGAGAGCAGAAGAGGGTGTTTTGAAATGGTTTGGGCACATGGAGAGAATGAGTGAGGAGAGATTGACCAAGAGGATATATGTGTCGGAGGTGGAGGGAACGAGGAGAAGAGGGAGACCAAATTGGAGGTGGAAAGATGGAGTGAAAAAGATTTTGTGTGATCGGGGCCTGAACATGCAGGAGGGTGAAAGGAGGGCAAGAAATAGAGTGAATTGGAGTCATGTGGTATACAGGGGTTGACGTGCTGTCAGTGGATTGAAGCAAGGCATGTGAAGCGTCTGGGGTAAACCATGGAAAGCTGTGTAGGTATGTATATTTGCGTGTGTGGACGTGTGTATGTACATGTGTATGGGGGGGGGGGGGTTGGGCCATTTCTTTCGTCTGTTTCCTTGCGCTACCTCGCAAACGCGGGAGACAGCGACAAAGTATAAAAAAAAAAAAAAAAAAAATATATATATATATATATATATATATATATATATATATATATATATATATATATATATATATATATATATTCCCTGGGGATAGGGGAGAAAGAATACTTCCCACGTATTCCCTGCATGTCGTAGAAGGCGACTAAAAGGGGAGGGAGCGGGGGGCTGGAAATCCTCCCCTCTCGTTTTTTTTTAATTCTCCAAAAGAAGGAACAGAGAATTGGGCCAGGTGAGGGTATTCCCTCAAAGGCCCAGTCCTCTGTTCTTAATGCTACCTCGCTAATGCGGGAAATGGCAAATAGTTTGAAAGAAAGAAAAAGATATATATATATATATATATATATATATATATATATATATATATATATATATATATATATATATATATATATATATATATATATATATATATATATATATATATATATATATATATATATATATATATATATATATATATAGAGAGAGAGAGAGAGAGAGAGAGAGAGAGAGATTATTATGCTCAAAAATTTGGTATGGCAATGGGTAACCCTTTTTCACCTGTACTAAGTAATCTTTATATGGAATTTTTTTAAACAAAATTACTAAAGGATATCTTACCTTCTAATGCAGTTTGGTTTAGGTATGTACATGATGTTCTTTGAGTTTGGCCAACAAATGAAAATTTACAGATATTTCTCCCCTTACTTAACAATTTAGTACCTTCCATCAAATTTACTGTAGAAAATGATAATAATCGTGTGTTACCATTTTTAGATTGCATGATCCATAGGCAAGGAAACAAGTTTAAGTTTAGCATATACAGAAAGCCTACCAATGTATGCTCATACATCCATTATTACTCATCTCAACATGATAGAGTTAAAGTCATCATCATTTCAATCTATGTTCCTTAGGGCATTACGTATTTGCAGTCCAGAGTTTATTGATGATGAGTTTGAGAAGATATATTCTATTGGATCTAAATTAAAGTACCCTAGATCTTTCATTGATAGATCAATTAGGTTAGCAAAGAAATCATTTCATAGAGTTGAGTCCAAACCTCCCATTGACACCAAGAATCTTTTAGTTCTCCCTTTTAATAATAATTTTACTTTACTTCCCATGTTGCTTAACTCCTTCAATGTAAATGTTGCCTATGGCAACAATAATACTATAAAGAATATCTTAATCAGGAATTCACCAGAAAATTCTCCTGGATGCATCTATAAAGTGCCATGAGGAAATTGTGATAAATTTTATGTTGGGCAGGCTGGTAAGGATCTTTCTTTTAGACATAAGCAACATAAATATTGTATAAGAACGGGACAAGAATCAAATGCCTTGTTTAATCACGTTAAAAACTATGATCATTGTATTGACTGTAGTAATGCTATCTCAGTTTCAACTTTAACTCTATCACCACGAGAAATATCATTGAATCTTCCATTATTAAACACACAAAGAATTGTAATCTTGATATCAGTGATGGTCTATACAAATTAGGTAACTTTATTGTTGATAAAATTTGAAAAGTGATAAGTTTATGAACGCTCGTTGTCTGTCTTTGATAATCGCATGTTTACCAAATGGCGTCCAAGATTTGTCTCTTCGCTTTATATCGGCTGACTGTTATATTTCTCTCTTGTGTCTCCCCTGATGATGTGATTGTTACACGAAAGTGCACTTGGGAACTTATCGTGTTTCATTTTCCCCGTGGACTGACAGAAATATCTTGATCACGCGCAAAATTGTGATCCTTTCCAATAAGGGGAAGAGTGGTTTGAGAATGTCTTGGTAGTAAAGTCAGGGTTTAGTGAGAGGACTAGAGCAAGGGAAGAAGTGATACTACTCCTGAAACAGGAGTGGTGGGAGTATGTGATAGAGTGTAAGAAAGTAAACTCTAGATTGATATGGCTAAAACTGAAAATGGATGGAAAGAGATGGGTGATTATTGGTGCATATGCACCCTGGCATGAGAAGAAAGATCATGAGAGGCAAGTGTTTTGGGAGCATCTGAGTGAGTGTGTCAGTAGTTTTGATGCACGAGACCGGGTTGTAGTGATAGATGATTTGAATGCAAAGGTAAGTAATGTGGCAGTTGAGGGAATAATTGGTGTACATGGGGTGTTCAGTGTTGCATGTGGAAATGGTGAAGAGCTCGAAGATTTATGTGCTGAAAAACGACTGGTGATTGGGAATACCTGGTTTAAACAGAGAGATATACATAAGTATACGTTTGTAAGTAGGAGACATGGCCAGAGAGCGTTATTGGATTACGTGTTAATTGATTGGCGCGCGATAGAGAGACTCTTGGATGTTAATGTGCTGAGCGGTGCAACTGGAGAGATGTCTGATCATTATCTCGTAGAGGTGAAGGTGAAGATATGTAGAGGTTTTCAGAAAAGAGGAGAGAATGTTAGGTGAAGAGACTGGTGATAGTAAGTGAGCTTGGGAAGGAGACTTGTGTGAGGAAGTACCAGAAGAGACTGAGTACAGAATGGGAAAAGGTGAGAACAAAGGAGGTAAGGGGAATGGGGTAGGAATGGAATGTATTTAGGGAAGCAGTGATGGCTTGCACAAAAGATGCTTGAGGCATGAGAAGCGAGGGAGGTGAGCAGATTAGAAAGGGTAGTGAGTGGTGGAATGAAGAATTAAGATTATTACTGAAAGAGACGAGAGAGGCATTTAGACGATTTTTGCAAGAAAATATTGCAAATGAATGGGAGATTTATAAAAGAAAGAGGCAGGAGGTCAAGAGAAAGGTGGAAGAGGTGAAAACGAGGGCAAATGAGAGCTGGGGTGAGAGAGTATCATTAAATCTTATGGAGAATAAAAAGATGTTTTGGAAGGAGGTAAATAAAGTGAGTAAGGCAAGGGAACAAGTGGGAACATCAGTGAAGGGGGCAACAGGGGAGGTGATAGCAAGTAGTGGTGATGTGAGATGGAGTGAGTTTTTTGAATGTCTGTTGAATGTGTTTGATGATAGAGTAGCAGATATAGGGTGTTTTGGTCGAGTTGGTGTGCAAAGTGAGAGGGTTAGGGAGAATGATTTGGTAAACAGAGAAAGGTAGTAAAAGCTTTGCTGAAGATGAAAGCCGGCAAGGCAGTGGCTTTGAATGGTATTGCATTGGAAATTTTTAAGATAGGTTGTGACTGTGTTGTTGACTGGTTGGTAAGGTTATTTGATGTATGTATGACTCATGATGAGGTGCCTGAGGATTGGCGGAATGCTTGCATAGTACCACTGTACAAAGGTAAAAGGAATAAAAGTGAGTGCTCAAATTATAGAGGTATACGTTTGTTGAGTATTCCTGGGAAATCATATGAAAGGGTATTGATTGAGAGGATGAAGGCGTGTACAGATCCTCAGATTGGGGAAGAGCAGTGTGGTTTCAGAAGTGGTAGAGGATGTGTGGATCAGGTGTTTCCTCTGAAGAATGTATGTGAGAAACACTTAGAAAAACAAATGTATTTGTATGTAGCATTTATGGATCTGGAGAAGGCATATAATACAGTTGATAGAGATGCTCTGTGGAAGGTATTAAGAATATATGGTGTGGGAGGCAAGTTGTTAGAAGTAGTGAAAAGTTTTTATCGAGGATGTAAGGCATATGTACGAGTAAGAAGAGAGGAAAGTGATTGGTTTTCAGTGAATGTTGGTTTGAGGCAGGGGTGTGTGATGTCTCCATGGTTGTTTAATTTGTTTATGTATGGGGTTGTTAGGGAGGTGAATGCAAGAATTTTGGAAAGAGGGGCAAGTATGCAGTTTGTTGTGGATGGGAGAGCTTGGGAAGTGTCAGTTGTTCTTTACTGATGATATAGCGCTGGTGGCAGATTCGGGTGAGAAACTGCAGAAACTGTTGACAAAGTTTGTTAAAGTGTGTGAAAGAAGAAAGCTAAGAGTAGATATGAATAAGAGCAAGGTTATTAGGTACAGTAGGGTTGAGGGACAAGTCAACTGGGTGGTAAGTTTTAATGGAGAACAACATTGCAGCGCATATATATATATACATACACAGACATATGGATATATACACATGTACATAATTCATACTGTCTGACTTTATTCATTTCCGTCGCCACCCTGCCACACATGAAATGACAACCCCTTTCCCCCGCACGCGCGCGACGTAGCGCTAGGTAAAGACAACAAAGGCCACATTCGTTCACACTCAGTCTCTGGCTGTCATGTATAATGCACCGAAACCACAGCTCCCTTTTCACATCCAGGCCTCACAAAACTTTCCATGGTTTACTCCAGACGCTTCACAGGCTTTGGTTCAATCCACTGATAGCACGTCGACCTCGGTATACCACATCGTTCCAATTCACTCTATTCCTTTCACGCCTTTCACCCTCCTGTATGTTCACGCCCCGATCGCTCAAAATCTCTTTCACTCTATCATTCCACCTTCAATTTGGTCTCCCGCTTCTCTTTCTTCCCATCAACTCTGACACATAAATCCTCTCTGGCAATCTCAACCACACTTTTTATTACCACACATCTATCTTACCGTTTCAATACTTACTCGATCAAACCACCTCACACCACTTATTGACCTCAAACATCTTGTTTCCAACACATCCACCCTCCTCTGACCATGCCTCGCAACCATATAACATTGTTGGAACTACCTTTCCTTCAAACATACCCGTTTTTGCTCTCCGAGATAACATTCTCGCCTTCCACACATTCTCCAACGACCCCAGAACCTTCGCTCCCTCCCCCACCCTGTGACTCACCTCCGCTTCTATGGTTCCATCCGCTGCTAAGTCCACTCCCAGATATCTAAAACACTTCACTTCCTCCAGTTTTTCTAAATTCGAACTTTCCTCCCAATTACCTTGTCCCTCAAGCGGCAGAAGGTCAAGAAAAATGTGCAAGAGGTGAAAAAGAGGACAAATGAGAGTTGGGGTGAGAGAGTATCGATAATTTTTAGGAAGAATTAAAAGATATTTTGGAAGGAGGCAAATAAAGTGGGTAAGACAAGAGAACAAATGGGAACATCGATGAAGGGGGCAAATGGGGAGGTAATAACAAGTAGTGATGAAGTGAAAAGGAGATGGAGTGAGTATTTTGAAGGGTCGAATGTTTTTGATCATAGAGTGGCATATAGGGTGCTTTGGTCGGGATGGTGTGCGAAGTAAGAGGGTCTGGGAGAATAGTTTGGTAAACAGAGAAGTAGTGAAAGCTCTGCGGAAGATGAAAGCCGGCAAGGTGGCGGGTTTGGATGGTATTGCAGAGAAATTTATTAAAAAAAAGGAGTGGATGTGTTGTTGATTGGCTGGTAATGATATCGATGTATCGATCATGGTGAAGTGCCTCAGGGTTAGCAGAGTTCATGCATAGTGCTATTGTACAAAGGTAAAGGGAATAAAGATGAGTGTTCACATTATAGAGGTATTAGTTTGGTGAGCATTCCTGGGAAATTGTATGGGAGGGTATTATTTGAGAAGGTAAAAGTATGTACAGAGCATCAGAATGGGGTAGAGCAGTGTGGTTTGGGAAGCGGTAGAGGATGTATGATCTGGTGTTTGCTTTGAAGAATGTATGTGAGAAATACTTAGAAAAACAGATGTATCTGTATGTAGCATTTATGGATCTCGACAAGGCATATGATAGGGTTGATAGAGATGCTTTGTGGAAGGTTATCAGAGTATAAGGGGTGGGAGGTAAGTTGCTAGGAGCAATGAAAAGTTTTTACCAATGATGTGAGGCCTGTATAAGAGTAAGAAGAGACGAAAGTGATTGGTTCCCAGTGAATTTCGGTTTGCGGCAGCGTTGCATGATATCTCCATGGTTGTTTAAGTTGTTTATGGATGGGGTGGCTAGGGAGGTGAATGCAAGAGTTTTGAAGAGAGGAGAAAGTATGCAGTCTGTTCTAGATGAGAGGGCTTGGGAAGAGAGTCAGTTGTTTGCTGATGATATAGCGCTGGTGGCTGATTCGGGTGAAAAACTGCAGAAGTTGGTGACTGAGTTTGGTAAAGTGAGTAAAAGAAGAAAGTTGAGAGTAAATGTGAATAACAGCAAGGTTACTAGGTAGAGAGACATCACGCACCCCTGGCGCAAACCAACATTCACTGACAACCAACCACTTTCCTCTCTTCCTACAGGTACAAATGCCTTACATCCTCGATGAAAACTTTTCACTGCTTCTAACAACTTGCCTCTCACACCATATATTCTTAAAAACTTCCACGGAGCATCTCTATCAACTCTATCATATGCCTTGTCGAGATCCATAAATGCTACAAACAAAGCCATTCTCTTTTCTAAGTATTTCTCACATACATTCTTCAAAGCAAACACCTGATCCACACATCCTCTACTACTTCTGAAACCACACTGCTCTTCCCCAATCTGAGGCTCTGTACATGCCTTCACCCTCTCAATCAATACTCTCCCATATAAATTCCCAGAAATACTCAACAAGCTTATACCTCTGTAATTTGAGCGCTCACTTTTATCCCCTTTGCCTTTGTACAATGGCACTATGCAAGCATTCCGCCAATCCTCAGGCACCTCACCATGAGTCATACATACATCAAATAACCTTACCAACCAGTCAACAATACAGTCACCCCCTTTTTTGATAAATTCCATTGCAATACCATCCAAGCCCGCTCTTTGCCGGCTTTCGTCTTCCGCAAAGCTTTTATTTCCTCTTCTCTGTTTACCAAATCATTTTCCTTAACCCTCTCACTTTGCACACCACCTCGACCAAAACACCCTATATCTGCCACTCTATCATGAAACACATTCAACAAACCTTCAAAATACTCACTCCATCTCCTTTTCACATCACCACTATTTGTTATCACCTCATTTGCCCCTTCACTGATGTTCCCATTTGTTCCCTTGTTTTACGCACTTTATTTACCTCCTTCCAAAACATCTTTTTATTCTCCCTATAATTTAATGATACTCTCTCACCCCAACTCTCATTTGCCCTCCATTTCATCTATTGCACCTTCCTTTTGACCTCCTGCCTCTTTCTTTTATACATCTCCCACTCATTTGCATTATTTCCCTGCAAAAATCGTCCAAATGTCTCTCTTTTCTCTCTCACTAATAATCTTACTTCTTCATTCCACAACTACCCTTTCTAATCTGCCTACCTCCCACGCTTCTCATGGCACAAGCATCTTTTGCGCAAGCCATCACTGCTTCTTTAAATACATCCCATTCTTCCCCCACTCCCCTTACGTTCTTTGCTCTCATCTTTTTCCATTGTGTACTCAGTCTCTCCTGTTACTTCTTCACATTAGTGTCCTTCCCAAGCTCACTTACTTTCACCACTCTCTTCGCACCAACATTCTCTCTTCTTTTCTGAAAACCTCTACAAATCTTCACTTTCGCCTCCACAAGATAATGATCAGACATCCCTCCAGTTGGACCTCTCAGCTCATTAACATCCAAAAGTCTCTCTTTCGCGCGCCTATCAATTAACACGTAATGCAATAACGCTCTCTGCCATGTGTCCTACTTAAATACGTTTACTTATGTATATCTCTCTTTTTAAACCATGTATTCCCAATCACCAGTCGTTTTTCAGCACATAAATGTACAAGCTCTTTACCATTTCCATTTTCAACACTGAACACCTCATGTACATCAGTTATTCCCTCAACTACCACATTACTCACCTTTGCATTCAAATCACTCATCACTATAACCCATTCTCGTGTATCAAAACCACTAACACACTCATTCAGCTGCTCCCAAAACACTTGTCTCTCATGATCTTTTTTCTCATGCCCAGGTGCATATGCACCAATAATCACCCATCTCTCTCCAACCATTTTCAGTTTTACCCATATCAATCTAGAGTTTACTTTCTTGCACTCTATCACATACTCCCACCACTCCTGTTTCGGGAGTATTACAACACCTTCTCTTGCTCTCCTCCTCTCAGTGACCACTGACTTTACTCCCAAGACATTCCGAAACCACTCTTCCCCTTTACCCTTGAGCTTTGTTTCACTCAGAGCCAAAACATCCTGGTTCCTTTCCATAAAATACTGCCTATCTCCTTTTTTCTCATCTTGGATACATGCACTTACATTTAGACACCCCAGTCTGAGCCTTCGAGGAGGATGAGCACTCCCCGCGTGACTCCTTCTTCTGTTTCCCCTTTTATAAAGTTGAAGTACAAGGAGGGGAGTGTTTCTATCCCCCCGCTCCCGTCCTTTGTAGTCGCTTTTTACGACACGTAAGGAATGCGTGGGAAGTATTCTTTCTCCCCTATCCCAAAAAATATATATATATATATATATATATATATATATATATATATATATATATATATATATATATATATATATATATATATATATATATATATATATATATATATATATATATATATATATATATATATATATATATATATATATATATATATATATATATATATATATATATATATATATATATATATATATATATATATATATATATATATATATATATATATATATATAT
>NC_092225.1:2888182-2913182 GCF_036320965.1 Panulirus ornatus
TGGAAATGAGATGTTTGAGGACAATGTGTGGTGTGAGGTGGTTTGATCGAGTAAGTAACGTAAGGGTAAGAGAGATGTGTGGAAATAAAAAGAGCGTGGTTGAGAGAGCAGAAGAGGGTGTTTTGAAGTGGTTTGGGCACATGGAGAGAATGAGTGAGGAAAGATTGACCAAGAGGATATATGTGTCGGAGGTGGAGGGAACGAGGAGAAGAGGGAGACCAAATTGGAGGTGGAAGGATGGAGTGAAAAGGATTTTGTGTGATCGGGGCCTGAACATGCAGGAGGGTGAAAGGAGGGCAAGGAATAGAGTGAATTGGAGCGATGTGGTATACAGGGGTTGACGTGCTGTCAGTGGATTGAATCAAGGCATGTGAAGCGTCCGGGGTAAACCATGGAAAGCTGTGTAGGTATGTATATTTGCGTGTTTGGATGTGTGTATGTACATGTGTATGGGGGGGTTGGGCCATTTCTTTCGTCTGTTTCCTTGCGCTACCTCGCAAACGCGGGAGACAGCGACAAAGTATAAAAAAAAAAGAAGAAAAAAAAAATATATATATATATATATATATATATATATATATATATATATATATATATATATATATATATATATATATATATATATATATATATATTTTTTTTTTTTTTTTTTTTTTTTTTTAATACTTTATCGCTGTCTCCCGCGTTTGCGAGGTAGCGCAAGGAAACAGACGAAAGAAATGGCCCAACCCCCCCCCCCCATACACATGTACATACACACGTCCACACACGCAAATATACATACCTACACAGCTTTCCATGGTTTACCCCAGACGCTTCACATGCCTTGCTTCAATCCACTGACAGCACGTCAACCCCTGTATACCACATGACTCCAATTCACTCTATTTCTTGCCCTCCTTTCACCCTCCTGCATGTTCAGGCCCCGATCACACAAAATCTTTTTCACTCCATCTTTCCACCTCCAATTTGGTCTCCCTCTTCTCCTCGTTCCCTCCACCTCCGACACATATATCCTCTTGGTCAATCTCTCCTCACTCATTCTCTCCATGTGCCCAAACCATTTCAAAACACCCTCTTCTGCTCTCTCAACCACGCTCTTTTTATTTCCACACATCTCTCTTACCCTTACGTTACTTACTCGATCAAACCACCTCACACCACACATTGTCCTCAAACATCTCATTTCCAGCACATCCATCCTCCTGCGCACATCTCTATCCATAGCCCACGCCTCGCAACCATACAACATTGTTGGAACCACTATTCCCTCAAACATACCCATTTTTGCTTTCCGAGATAATGTTCTCGACTTCCACACATTTTTCAAGGCTCCCAAAATTTTCGCCCCCTCCCCCACCCTATGATCCACTTCCGCTTCCATGGTTCCATCCGCTGACAGATCCACTCCCAGATATCTAAAACACTTCACTTCCTCCAGTTTTTCTCCATTCAAACTCACCTCCCAATTGACTTGACCCTCACCCCTACTGTACCTAATAACCTTGCTCTTATTCACATTTACTCTCAACTTTCTTCTTCCACACACTTTACCAAACTCAGTCACCAGCTTCTGCAGTTTCTCACATGAATCAGCCACCAGCGCTGTATCATCAGCGAACAACAACTGACTCACTTCCCAAGCTCTCTCATCCCCAACAGACTTCATACTTGCCCCTCTTTCCAGGACTCTTGCATTTACCTCCCTTACAACCCCATCCATAAACAAATTAAACAACCATGGAGACATCACACACCCCTGCCGCAAACCTACATTCACTGAGAACCAATCACTTTCCTCTCTTCCTACACGTACACATGCCTTACATCCTCGATAAAAACTTTTCACTGCTTCTAACAACTTGCCTCCCACACCATATATTCTTAATACCTTCCACAGAGCATCTCTATCAACTCTATCATATGCCTTCTCCAGATCCATAAATGCTACATACAAATCCATTTGCTTTTCTAAGTATTTCTCACATACATTCTTCAAAGCAAACACCTGATCCACACATCCTCTACCACTTCTGAAACCGCACTGCTCTTCCCCAATCTGATGCTCTGTACATGCCTTCACCCTCTCAATCAATACCCTCCCATATAATTTACCAGGAATACTCAACAAACTTATACCTCTGTAATTTGAGCACTCACTCTTATCCCCTTTGCCTTTGTACAATGGCACTACGCACGCATTCCGCCAATCCTCAGGCACCTCACCATGAGTCATACATACATTAAATAACCTTACCAACCAGTCAACAATACAGTCACCCCCTTTCTTAATAAATTCCACTGCAATACCATCCAAACCTGCTGCCTTGCCGGCTTTCATCTTCCGCAAAGCTTTTACTACCTCTTCTCTGTTTACCAAATCATTTTCCCTAACCCTCTCACTTTGCACACCACCTCGACCCAAACACCCTATATCTGCCACTCTGTCATCAGACACATTCAACAAATATATATATATATATATATATATATATATATATATATATATATATGTATATATATATATATATATATATATATATATATATATATATATATATATATATATAGCAAAGGAAGGATTGGTTTTGGAGAGATATCAGAGGTAATTTATACAAAATGGGATTGTGAATGTGTAGCGAAGGTCTCAGCGATGGATGGTGCCATCTGCTGTATTCTGAGCTCGAGTGTACCAGACGGGTAGCTAACCCAGGGCGGTACAGGGCTAACATATTGGGTGTCTAGAGCGACGGCTTGGGTAAGGACGAAGAGGAATGACCGACGAGAAGCATAAGGTTGGTACAGTAGAGGTACTTATTTTGATGTTTAAACAACTACAGAAGGAAACAATGATACTAGGCATTAAACTGACAGAATATGTACAATCAAGATGAGGCTTGGAAATACTAGGATATATTGAAGTATTTTGTAAAGCGGGTATGTCTTTCTGTCTGTCTGTATGTCTGTGTTCATTTTACTATTTTCTGCTTATGATGAGAACACACTTTGAGCACCTTCCACCCACGAGGCATATTTCTGTTGTCGAGACTTTTGAGGCTTCTCTACACTGCTGATGAAGATCTTTCCTCATGTCCCTCCTATACTTTTCGTACCTACCTACATGTCAGTGCCGTCTTGCTTAAAAGACCCTTCTGACTTCAAAGAACTGGTCGACGTCAGCGTCATTTTACCCCTGAAAAACCCTATAGGTAGTTATCATGTGAGCAGATCAAAGGCTTCCCTCATCAGTTCAAAAATAATCTCGATGAATCCCACTCAATACCTTTTTGGCTGCGATCCTTTGGCCCTTCCTGAGTATCTTTATGTTTACGTAAGTCTGGAGACTAAACTGATGCGTATTCAAGCTTACATCTGACGTTATATGAATCTCCTCATGTATCTCAGTGACAGTAAACTTATGACACATTTCATACTGACCAAAACATATAATTTACCTCTCTCGCCATCTTTCTACATGGCTTTTCCGATGGCATGTTCGCCTCACTCACGGACACTCTACGGACTCTATACATCCTCTGCAGAGCTCTGTGTTTATCTTTGGTGACTTTTCTTGGTCACTCTCCCCGGCGAAGTATTCTGAGGGTAGAATTCTTTACAGACACTCACTTGTGTCTCAGTATCCCCATGTCATGCGATGATTTCGTCATCTGTTTCACGGTGAATCAAATATTCAGTAACAAGAGTAGCAGACGTTCTTAAGCTGCAGTTCTGCAAAGGTACAAACCAAGTAAGTGGCTAAAACCCATTGACCCCACATTCATCATCATAGTCATATTCCAGGTATCTGAATGCGCATATACATATCCGCGAGTGTATCAACGGTCCCAGACTTTTCTTTAGGCGCTTTACACCAACCTACTATTTCGTATATCATTTTCACCATGAATATTCCAAAACAAAGACACATTCCTTTAAACCAGATGGTTAACACCCAAGCGCAATCCAACAACATTACATCAATAAAGTTCAGCTTAAATCATTCACTTAAATTCATCATTAAATCCAAAAAGCAGAATTATGTAAGATTCCTGATCCAGAATCCCTTCCAGGAACGCGACCATCATCAGAAAGTACATCACTTTACAAGATCACTCTCTTAATTGTCCCGAAAGGCAAATCGACGAAAATGACATTGAAATCTTATAAATCCATACGAGATTTCTCTCTCTCTCTCTCTCTCTCTCTCTCTCTCTCTCTCTCTCTCTCTCTCTCTCTCTCTCTCTCTCTCTCTCTCTCTCTCTCTCTCTCTCTCTCTCTCTCTCGCTCTCTCTCTCTCTCTCTCTCTCTCTTAACGTATACATGCATATACATAGACATATACATATGCATATATACACATGTACATATTCATACTTGCTGCATTCATACATTCTCATCGCCACCCCGCCAGATCGACAAAGAGGATATATGTGTTAGAGGTTGAGGGAACGAGGAGAAGTGGGAGACCAAATTGGAGGTGGAAAGATGGAGTGAAAAAGATTTTGAGTGATCGGGGCCTGAACATGCAGGAGGGTGAAATGAGTGCAAGGAATAGAGTGAATTGGAACAATGTGGTATACCGGGGTCGACGTGCTGTCAATGGATTGAACCAGGGCATGTGAAGCGTCTGGGGTAAACCATGGAAAGGTGCCTGGATGTGGAAAGGGAGCTGTGGTTTCGGTGCATTACACACGACAGCTTGAGACTGAGTGTGAACGAATGTGGCCTTTGTTGTCACTTCCTAGCGCTACCTCGCGCACATGCGGGGGGAGGTGTTTGTTATTCCATGTGTGGCGAGGTAGCGATGGGAATGAATAATGGCAGACATTATGAATTATGTACATGTGTATATATGTATATGTCTGTGTGTATATATATGTATACGTAAAGATGTATACTTATGTATATGTGCGTGTGTGGACGTCTACGTATATACATGTGTATGTCGGGGGGTTGGGTCATTCTTTCGTCTGTTTCCTTGCGCTACCTCGCTAACGCGGAAGACAGCGACAAAGAAATAGATATATATAAATATATATATATATATATATATATATATATATATATATATATATATATATATATATATATATATATATATATATATATATATATATATATATATATATATATATATATATATCTCACATGAATCAGCCACCAGCGCTGCATCATCAGCGAAAAACAACTGACTCACTTCCCAAGCTCTCTCATCCCCAACAGACTTCATACTTGCCCCTCTTTCCAAAACTCTTGCATTCACCTCCCTAACAACCCCATCCATAAAAAATTAAACAACCATGGAGACATCACACACCCCTGCCGCAAACCTACATTCACTGAGAACCAATCGCTTTCCTCTCTTCCTACACGTACACATGCCTTACATCCTCGATAAAAACTTTTCACTGCTTCTAACAACTTGCCTCCCACACCATATATTCTTAATACCTTCCACAGAGCATCTCTATCAACTCTATCATATACCTTCTCCAGATCCATAAATGCTACATACAAATCCATTTGCTTTTCTAAGTATTTCTCACACACATTCTTCAAAGCAAACACCTGATCCACACATCCTCTACCACTTCTGAAACCACACTGCTCTTCCCCAATCTGATGCTCTGTACATACCTTCACCCTCTCAATCAATACCCTCCCATATAATTTACCAGGAATACTCAACAAACTTATACCTCTGTAATTTGAGCACTCACTCTTATCCCCTTTGCCTTTGTACAATGGCTGATTCATGTGAGAAACTGCAGAAGCTGGTGACTGAGTTTGGGAAAGTGTTTGAAAGAAGAAAGTTAAGAGTAAATGTGAATAAGAGCAAGGTTATTAGGTACAGTAGGGTTGAGGGTCAAGTCAATTGGGAGGTGACTTTGAATGGAGAAAAACTGGAGGAAGTGAAGTGTTTTAGACATCTGGGAGTGGATCTGGCAGCGGATGGAACCATGGAAGCGGAAGTGGATCATAAGGTGGGGGAGGGGGCGAAAATTCTGGGAGCCTTGAAGAATGTGTGGAAGTCGAGAACATTATCTCGGAAAGCTAAAATTGGTATGTTTGAAGGAATAGTGGTTCCAACAATGTTGTATGGTTGCGAGGCGTGGGCTATGGATAGAGTGGTGCGCAGGAGGATGGATGTGCTGGAAATGAGATGTTTGAGGACAATGTGTGGTGTCAGGTGATTTGATCGAGTAAGTAACGTAAGGGTAAGTGAGATGTGTGGAAATAAAAAGAGCGTGGTTGAGAAAGCAGAAGAGGGTGTTTTGAAATGGTTTGGGCACATGGAGAGAATGAGTGAGGAAAGATTGACCAAGAGGATATATGTGTCGGAGGTGGAGGGAACGAGGAGAAGAGGGAGACCAAATTGGAGGTGGAAAGATGGAGTGAAAAAGATTTTGTGTGATCAGGGCCTGAACATGCAGGAGGGTGAAAGGAGGGCAAGGAATAGAGTGAATTGGAGCGATGTGGTATACCGGGGTTGACGTGCTGTCAGTGGATTGAATCAGGGCATGTGAAGCGTCTGGGGTAAACCATGGAAAGCTGTGTAGGTATGTATATTTGCGTGTGTGGACGTATGTATATACATGTGTATGGGGGGGGGGTGGGCCATTTCTTTCGTCTGTTTCCTTGCGCTACCTCGCAAACGCGGGAGACAGCGGCAAAAAAAAAAAATATATATATATATATATATATATATATATATATATATATATATATGCGAATAAAGAACATAGAAACGCGCACCTCCATAGAACATACAAACCTCCAACAGCCAGGATCGATCCCGGGACCCCTGTGCGCGAGGCAGGAATGCCAACCGCTAGGCTATGGGCCCATAGCCTAGCGGTTAGTATTCCTGCCTCGCGCACAGGGGTCCTGGGATCGATCCTGGCAGTTGGAGGTTTGTATGTTCTATATATATATATATATATATATATATCTTTTTCTTTCATACTATTCGCCATTTCCCGCATTAGCGAGGTAGCGTTAAGAATAGAGGACTGGGCCTTTTAGGGAATATCCTCACCTGGCCCCCTTCTCTGTTCCTTCTTTTGGAAAAAAAAAAAGAAAATATGTATATATATATATATATATATATATATATATATATATATATATATATATATATATATATATATATATATATATATATATATATATATATATACATATATATATATATATATATATATATATAGATATGTATTATTTATTATTTTATTTTGCTTTGTCGCTGTCTCCCGCGTTTGCGAGGTAGCGCAAGGAAACAGACGAAAGAAATGGCCAAACCCACCCCCATACACATGTATATACATACACGTCCACACACACAAATATACATACCTATACATCTCAATGTACACATATATATATACACACACAGACATATACATATATACACATCTACATAATTCATACTGTCTGCCCTTATATATATTTTTTTTATCTTTATTATTTTGCTTTGTCGCTGTCTCCCGCGTTTGCGAGGTAACGCAAGGAAACAGACGAAAGAAATGGCCCAACCCACACCCATACACATGTATATACATACACGTACACACACGCAAATATACATACCTATACATCTCAATGTACACATATATATACACACACAGACATATACATATATACACATGTACATAATTCATACTGTCTGCCCTTATATATTTTTTTTTTATTTCTATTATTTTGCTTTGTCGCTGTCTCCCGCGTTTGCGAGGTAGCGCAAGGAAACAGATGAATGAAATGGCCCCACCCACACCCATACACATGTATATACATACACGTACACACACGCAAATATACATACCTATACATCTCAATGTACACATATATATACACACACAGACATATAAATATATACACATGTACATAAATCATACTGTCTGCCTTCATTTATTCCCATCGCCACCTCGCCACACATGGAATAACATCCTCCTTCCCCCTCATGTGTGCGAGGTAGCGCTAGGAAAAGACAACAAAGGCCCCATTCGTTCACACTCAGTCTCTAGCTGTCATGTAATAATGCCCGAAACCACAGCTCCCTTTCCACATCCAGGCCCCACACAACTTTCCATGTTTTACCCCAGACGCTTCACATGCCCTGATTCAATCCATTGACAGCACGTCGATCCCGGTATACCACATCGATCCAGTTCACTCTATTCCTTGCCCGCCTTTCACCCTGCTGCATGTTCAGGCCCCGATCACTCAAAATCTTTTTCACTCCATCTTTCCACCTCGATTTGGTCTCCTACTTCTCCTCGATCCCTCTACCTCCGACACATATATCCTCTTGGTCAATCTTTCCTCATTCATTCTCTCCATGGGCCCAAACCATATCAAAACACCCTCTTCTGCTCTCTCAACCACACTCTTTTCATTTCCACACATCTCTCTTACCCTTACATTACTTATTCGATCAAACCACCTCACACCACATATTGTTCTCAAACATCTCATTTCCAGCACATTCACCCTCCTGCGCACAACTCTATCCATAGCCCACGCCTCGCAACCATACAACATTGTTGGAACCACTATTCCTTCAAACATACCCATTTTTGCTTTCCGAGATAATGTTCTCGACTTCCACACATTCTTCAAGGTTCCCAGGATTTTCGCCCCCTCCCCCACCCTATGATCCACTTCCGCTTCCATGGTTCCATCCGCTGCCAGATCCACTCCCAGATATCTAAAACACTTTACTTCCTCCAGTTTTTCTCCATTCAAACTAACCTCCCAATTGACTTGACCCTCAACCCTACTGTACCTAATAACCTTGCTCTTATTCACATTTACTCTTAACTTTCTTCTTTCACACACTTTACCAAACTCAGTCACCAGCTTCTGCAGTTTCTCACATGAATCAGCCACGAGCGCTGTATCATCAGCGAACAACAACTGACTCACTTCCCAAGCTCTCTCATCCCCAACAGACTTCATACTTGCACCTCTTTCCAAAAGTCTTGCATTCAACTCCCTAACAACCCCATCCATAAACAAATTAAACAACCATGGAGACATCACACACCCCTGCCGCAAACCTACATTCACTGAGAACCAATCACTTTCCTCTCTTCCTACACGTACACATGCCTTACATCCTCGATAAAAACTTATATATATATATATATATATATATATATATATATATATATATATATATATATATATATATATATATATATATATATATATATATATATATATATATATATATATATATATATATTTATATATATGTATATATATATATATTTTTTTTCATTTGTTATTATACTTTGTCGCTGTTTCCCGCGTTAGCGAGGTAGCGAAAGCAAACAGACGAAAAAACGGCCCAACCCACACATTAACACATGTATGTACATACACCTCCACACACGCACATATACATACCTATACATTTCAACGTATAGGTATGTATATATACATACAGAGACATATACATATATAGATAAGTACATAATTCATACTTGCTGCCTTTATTCATTCTCGTCGCCACCCCGCTACACATGAAATGAAACCCCCACTCTCCCCCGCAAGCGTGTGAGGTATCGCTGGGAAAAGACAACAAAGGCGACATTCGTTCACACTTACTCTCTAGCTGTCGTATATAATTCACCGAAACCACAGCTCCCTTTCCACATCCAAGCCCCACAAAACTTTCCATGGTTTACCCCAGACGCTTCACATGCCCTGGTTCAATCCATTGACAGCACATCGACCCCGGTATACCGCATCATTCTAATTTACTCTATTCCTTGCACGCCTTTCACTCTCCTGCATTTTCAGGCCCCGATCGCTCAAAAATATTTCACTCCATCCTTCCATCTCCAATTTGGTGTCCCTCTTCTCCTCGTTCCCTCCAACTCTGACACATAAATCCTCTGTCAATCTTTCCTCACTCATTCTCTCCATGTGACCAAACAATTTCAGTACACCCTCTTCTCTCTCAGCCACACTGTTTTTATTACAACACTTATCTCTGAAAGTTGATGGAGAGAGATAGGTGATTATTGGTGCACATGCACCTGGGCTTGAGAAGAAAGATCATGAGAGGCAAGTGTTCTGGGAGCAAATGAGTGAGTGTGTTAGTAGTTTTGATGCACGAGACCGGGTTATAGTGATGGGTGATTTGAATGCAAAGGTGAGTAATGTGGCAGTTGAGGGAATAATTGGTATACATGGAGTGTTCAGTGTTGTAAATGGAAATGGTGAAGAACTTGTAGATTTTTGTGCTGAAAAAGGACTGGTGATTGGGAATACCTGGTTTAAAAAGCGAGATATACATAAGTATACGTATGTAAGTAGGAGAGATGGCCAGAGAGCGTTATTGGATTACGTGTTAATTGATAGACGCACGAAAGAGAGACTTTTGGATGATAATGTGCTGAGAGGTGCAACTGGAGGGATGTCTGATCATTATCTTGTGGAGGCGAAGGTGAAGATTTGTGGGGGTTTTCAGAAAAGAATAGAGAATGTTGGGGTGAAGAGAATGGTGAGAGTAAGTGAGCTTGGGAAGGAGACTTGTGTAAGGAAGTACCAGGAGAGACTGAGTACAGAATGGAAAAAGGTGAGAACAAAGTAGGTAAGGGTAGTGGGGGAGGAATGGGATGTATTTAGGAAAGCAGTGATGGCTTCCGCAAAAGATGCTTGTGGCATGAGAAGCGTGGGAGGTGGGTTGATTAGAAAAGGTATTGAGTGGTGGGATGAAGAAGTAAGATTATTAGTGAAAGAGAAGAGAGGCATTTGAACGATTTTTGCATGGAAAAAATGCAATTGAGTGGGAGAGGTATAAAAGAATGAGGCAGGAGGTCAAGAGAAAGGTGCAAGAGGTGAAAAAGAGGGCAAATGAGACTTGGGGTGAGAGAGTATCATTATATTTCAGGGAGAATAAAAAGATGTTCTGGAAGGAGGTAAATAAAGTGCGTAAGACAAGGGAGCAAATGGGAACTTCAGTGAAGGGGGCTAATGGGGAGGTGATAACAAGTAGTGGTGATGTGAGAAGGAGATGGAGTGAGTATTTTGAAGGTTTGTTGAATGTGTTTGATGATAGAGTGGCAGATATCGGGTGTTTTGGAAAATGATTTGGTAAACAGAGAAGAGGTAGTAAAAGCTTTACGGAAGATGAAAGCCGGCAAAGCAGCAGGTTTGGATGGTATTGCAGTGGAATTTATTAAAAAAGGGGGTGACTGTACTGTTGACTGGTTGGTAAGGTTATTTAATGTATGCATGATTCATGGTGAGGTGCCTGAGGATTGGCGGAATGCTTCCATAGTGCCATTGTACAAAGGCAAAGGGGATAAGAGTGAGTGCTCAAATTACAGAGGTATAAGTTTGTTGAGTATTCCTGGTAAATTATATGGGAGGGTATTGATTGAGAGGGTGAAGGCGTGTACAGAGCATCAGATTGGGGAAGAGCAGTGTGGTTTCAGAAGTGGTAGAGGATGTGTGGATCAGGTGTTTGCTTTGAAGAATGTATGTGAGAAATACTAAGAAAAACAAATGGATTTCTATGTAGCATTTATGGATCTGGAGAAGGCATATGATAGATTTGATAGAGATGCTCTATGGAAGGTTTTAAGAATATATGGTGTGGGAGGCAAGTTGTTAGAAGCAGTGAAAAGTTTTTATCGAGGATGTAAGGCATGTGTGCGTGTAGGAAGAGAGGAAAGTGATTGGTTCTCAGTGAATGTAGGTTTGCGGCAGGGGTGTGTGATGTCTCCATGGTTGTTTAATTTGTTTATGGATGTGGTTGTTAGGGAGGTGAATGCAAGAGTTTTTGAAAGAGGTGCAAGTATGCAGTCTGTTGTGGATGAGAGAGCTTGGGAAGTGAGTCAGTTGTTGTTCGCTGATGATACAGCGCTGGTGGCTGATTCATGTAAGAAACTACAGAAGCTGGTGACTGAGTTTGGTAAAGTGTGTGAAAGAAGAAAGTTAAGAGTAAATGTGAATAAGAGCAAGGTTATTAGGTACAGTAGGGTTGAGGGTCAAGTCAATTGGGAGGTAAGTTTGAATGGAGAAAAATTGGAGGAAGTAAAGTATTTTAGATATATGGGAGTGGAACTGGCAGCGGATGGAACCATGGAAGCGGAAGTGAATCATAGTGTGGGGAGGGGACGAAAATTCTTGGAGCCTTGAAGAATGTTTGGAAGTCGAGAACATTATCTCGGAAAGCAAAAATGGGTATGTTTGAATGAACAGTGGTTCCAACAATGTTGTATTGTTGCGTGCAGGAGGGTGGATGTGCTGGAAATGATATGTTTGAGGACAATGTGTGGTGTGAGGTGGTTTGATCGAGTAAGTAATGTAAGGGTGAGAGAGATGTGTGGAAATAAAAAGAGTGTGGTTCAGAGAGCAGAAGAGGGTGTTTTGAAATGGCTTTGGTCACATGGAGAGAATGAGTTCGGAAAGATTGATCTAGAGGATATATGTGTCAGAGGTGGAGGGAACGTTGAGAAGTGGGAGACCAAATTGGAGGTGGAAAGATGGAGTGAAAAAGATTTTGAGTAATCGGGGCCTGAACATGCAGGAGGGTGAAAGGCGTGCAATGAATAGAGTGAATTGGAACGATATGATATACCGGTGTCGACGTGCTGTCAGTGGATTGAACCACGGGCATGTTAAGCGTCTGGGGTAAACCATGGAAAGTGTGTGGGGCCTGGATGTAGAAAGGGAGCTGTGGTTTCGGTGCATTATTACATAAATGCTAGAGACTGAGTGTGAACGAATGGGGCCTTTGGTGTCTTTCCTAGCGCTACCTCGCACACATGAGGGGGGAGGGGGTTGTTATTCTATGTGTGGCGAGGTGGCGATGGGAACAGATAAAAGCAGACAGTATGAATTATGTACATGTGTATATATGTATATGTCTGTGTGTGTATATATATGTGTACCTTGAGATGTATAGGTATGTATATTTGCGTGTGTGGCCGTGTATGTATATACATGTGTATGTGGGCTGGTTGGGCCATTCTTTCGTCTGTTTCCTTGCGCTACCTCGCTAACGCGGGAGACAGCGACAAAGCAAAATAAATAAAAAGAAAAAAAAAAAAAAAATATATATATATATATATATATATATATATATATATATATATATATATATATATATATATATATATATATATATATATGTATATTTGTGTGTGTGTTTTGTGTGTTTGTTTTGTGTCTGTGTTTGTGTGTGTGTGTGTGTGTGAATATAGGGCATATGAACGCGCGCTTCCATATAACATATACACCTCCAAAAGCTTGGATCAAATCCGCAACCGTGCGTGGTAGGCGTGGTATTGAAATAATTTCATCTTTTTTTTTTCCTAGTATTTGCCATTTCCCGCATTAGCGAGGTAGCGTTAAGAACAGAGGACTGGGTCTTTCAGGGAATATCCTCACATGGCCCCCTTCTCTTTTCTTTCTTTTGGAGGAAAACAATAAAAAAGAAATGAGTGTGGAGGATTTCAGCCCCCCGCTCCCTTCCCTTTTAGTCGCCTTCTACGACACGCAGGGAATACGTGGGAAGTATTCTTTCTCCCCTATCCCCAGGGATTACTATGTAATCAAATACGCTTCGTCTCTCGTTGATGAACTACGGAGTCTCCACTGGTCATTTCCTATGAGGCTAACACAACCAGCAGATAACATTTTACAGATCCCTTAGTATTATATACCAAAAGCTATACTAGATTCTACACCTACTGTGATGCAGTCTACTGTACTTGTTACTTCACATCGCACCTCGTTTCCAACCCCTTCGTTATACTCACTTAATATTGGCGAACGCATTATGGTTCACCTCCTCCCACTTAAACATCAAAGCATTCAGCCAGTTCACCCTAAACTGCACGTTCTCTTATCATGAGGTAGCATTGCTTGTGTTCAGTGATAGTAGCGAGAACCTGCTACACTGGGCACTGATGCTGTAGCACAGCAGTAGGATTAACATGAAGATTTAGCGAAACCACTGACGGAAAGCTCTTACCAAGATTACCAAATTCTTAAAGTCCTTTGATGTTAAAGAGAGAGCAGATCTTGCTGGTGTACTTTCCTGTAATGATCACATCTTCAGGGGAGATAGATACAAGAATGAGATAAAAGACGTAGAATAGTCAGCTGATATACGCTATTGGTAAACAATCGTTACCGGATGGTAGTGTTCAGGTTGGTGTTGTTCAGGGTCTGGCAACACGCCTGTCATAGGATATCTATTAAGTGGACAACAAAGGGAACTGTTCACAAATTTTGCCTAAGACAAATATATCTACTTTGTATAGAACTTCACTAGTATTAATGTTACATTTCTTTGTGTATTTAATAAAAGAAGGTTTACTTATATTTCTCGTGGTAAAGGAGTTATGGTTAATAATTGAATTGGCGCTACTCCAGTCAATACTATGGTCATAATTTTCAACGTGGTTAAACAAAGCATTTGATTCTTGTCCTGTTCGTATATATATGTTCGTATATATGTTCGTATATATATATATTTATGTTGCGTAAGTCTGCCCAACATGAAATATATAACAATTTTCACAAGGTATTCCATAAACACAGCCTGCAGAATTCTCTGATGAGTTTTGAATACGATATTCTTCATAGTATAGTTATTACTGAAGGCTATAGTGTATATATGTTAAAGGATTTAAGTAATCTGGGAAATAATGTAAAATTTTCACTAAAAAGGAGAACTAGAAGATTCTTGGTATCATGATTTCTTTGCCAACTTAAGGGATTTATCAATGAGAGATCCCTTAAGTTGGTGAGGAAATCAGTATGCTAGGTTTCTGTGGTAGCCCTCATCTGTACTGAGGGAGCCGTCAGTACAGGTGATGTCTTTTAATTCATTTTCCGTCTGGAGATTCGGGTATATGGGTTTAAGAGCGTTGGCTATGGCAATGAGTTGAAGATGAAGATTGTGAGTAATTATTTTTTTAGTGTTTATTTAGGTACGCCAGAGTGGCAGAGAGAGATGTTGCTTCATAATCCTGTACAACTGATGCACAAAGAACATTTCCATGTCAGTGGCTGTCGTTTGAATAGATTTACATTCGCATGTTTTATGGCTCATGTGCCTTGACAATTTTGCGGAGACTTTGTCTAGGTCACCACCCAGAACTTTCAATCCTATGACCAATCTGACTTACAGTATCTCATTGCTCGGCATACCTAATTGTTTCAGCATAAGTACTTTAGTCTTATTATGATGGGCGAATATAATTCCCAAGGCTTTATTCTGCGTTTTCCAAGTCTGTCAATGCTTTCACTGTTATGTAGAACTAAGTCTTGTGCGTGCTGATCTATTTGAGACCAGCCTCTATCCTGTCCCACTTGTAAGAGGATCAGAACGTTTAATCATTTACCGAATACCAGGATATAGAAGCGATGGTTCCTTTTCGAAAGTCTTTGTTCCCTCAATCTTATACAACTGAAAATATTATTATCTTCATAATCTAAACATGATCGATACGCACATTCGTTAAACACCTGAGCACGACGGCACGGACCACGGAAGCACGACGGTACGTCATTTGGGCATGACTTTGCAACCCTCAGATATGCCGTGCCTGGCATTTGACTTGACCCGTCAGTGTCGAGTCATAGATGAGGTTATCATCCTTAAGGGAAGTACCGTCACTCTTCCCTTGCCTGGGCTACCCATGACCACCGTCTTCTCTAGCCACCCTCACCAGACCCGGGCAACACAGGAGGAGGGAGGCTGCTGCCAGTGAGTGTTCACAGCCACCCGTGACGCGTCGACCTGTTGTTGTTAACCCTGCATGACTCACGCCGCCGCGCTCCAGCCCCTCCCGCCCCGATGCAGACGATAATGTAAACAATCGCCTTTTGAGATGCGCATCGCATTAGCGGTGACGCGCGCTTTTTACGCCCGTGTCGCGGCTCTTGAGTAATCCTGTCGGCCATTTCTTTAGTGCGCCGTAGAGACATCAAGGCCTCATGGTACAACACCTCTGTTTGGTGTTGTTATGGATTCACAGTACGTGGTAAGTTGTCCTCTGTGTTAACGCCTTGCTTCCGACGTTACGAAAACACGTAGATATTGTGATGGCATCGGCAAAATAAAACTCTGGCAACTCTCCAGAACGCTTTGTATTGCCGTCTTTGAGGTGCCGATGTATATATTAGGCTAAGCCAGAGGTAGTTGTGCGGAGCCAAGGATAGACTCCGATCAGTAGAGTTACAATGTAACGTTGTCTTGTCTAATCTCTCTCTCTCTCTCTCTCTCTCTCTCTCTCTCTCTCTCTCTCTCTCTCTCTCTCTCTCTCTCTCTCTCTCTCTCTCTCTCTCTCTCTCTCTCTCTCTCTCTTCCTTTAATTTTTTCCCCATGCATGAACGCCATCTTCCGCGTTAGTGAGGTAGCGTTAAGAAAAGAGGACTGAGCCTAAGAAGGAAAATCCTCACTTGGCCCCCTTCTTTGTTCTTTCTTTTGGAAAAATAAGAATGGGGTGGGGGGGGGAAGGTTTCCAAACCCTGCTCCCACCCCTTTTAGTCGCCTTTTACGACACGCACGGAGTACTTGAGAAGTATTCTTTCTCCCCTATCCCAGGGATAATATATATATATATATATATATATATATATATATATATATATATATATATATATATATATATATATATATATATATATATCTTATTTATTTATTTATTTTGCTTTGTCGCTGTCTCCCGCGTTAGCGAGGTAGCGCAAGGAAACAGACGAAAGAAATGGCTCAACCCACCCCCATACACATTTTTATACATACACGTCCACACATGCAAAAATCCATACCTATACATCTCAATGTACACATATATATACACACACAGACACATACATAAATACCCATGCACACAGTTCATACTGTCTGCCTTTATTCATTTCCATCACCACCTCGCCACACGTGGAATACCATCCCCCTCCCCCCTCATGTGTGCGAGGTAGCGCTAGGAAAAGACAACAAAGGCCCCATTCGTTCAGACTCAGTCTCTAGCTGTCATGCAATAATGCCCGAAACCACAGCTCCCTTTCATCCAAGCCCCACACTACTTTCCATGGTTTACCCCAGACGCTTCACATGCCCTGATTCAATCCACTGACAGCACGTCAACCCCGGTATACCACATCGATCCAATTCACTCTATTCCTTGCCCGCCTTTCACCCTCCTGCATGTTCAGGCCCCGATCACTCAAAATCTTTTTTACTCCATCTTTCCACCTCCAATTTGGTCTCCCACTTCTCCTCGTTCCCCCCACCTCCGACACATATATCCTCTTTGTCAATCTTTCCTCACTCATTCTCTCCATGTGCCAAAAACCATTTCAAAACACCCTCTTCTGCTCTCTCAACCACGCTCTTTTTATTACCACACATCTCTCTTACCCTTACATTACTTACTCGATCAAAACACCTCACACCACACATTGTCCTTAAACATCTCATTTCCAGCACATCCACCCTCCTGCGCACAACTCTATCCATATCCCACGCCTCGCAACCATACAACATTGTTGGAACCACTATTCCTACAAACATACCCATTTTTGCTTTCCGAGATAATGTTCTCGACTTCCACACATTCTTCAAGGCTCCCAGGATTTTCGCCCCCTCCCCCACCCAATGATTCACTTCCGCTTCCATGGTACCATCCGCTGCCAGATCGACTCCCAGATATCTAAAACACTTTACTTCCTCCAGTTTTTCTCCATTCAAACTTACCTCCCAATTGACTTGACCCTCAACCCTACTGTACCTAATAACCTTGCTCTTATTCACATTTACTCTTAACTTTCTTCTTTCACACACTTTACCGAACTCAGTCACCAGCTTCTGCAGTTTCTCACATGAATCAGCCACCAGCGTTGTATCATCAGCGAACAACAACTGACTCACTTCCCAAGCTCTCTCATTCACAACAGACTTCATACTTGCCCCTCTTTCAAAAACTCTTGCATTCACCTCCCTAACAACCCCATCCATTAAACAACCCCACCCATTAAACAACCATGGAGACATCACACACCCCTGCCGCAAACCTTCATTCACTGAGAACCAATCACTTTCCTCTCTTCCTACACGTACACATGCCTTACGTCCTCGATAAAAACTTTTCACTGCTTCTAACAACTTGCCTCCCACACCATATATTCTTAATACCTTCCACAGAGCATATATATATATATATATATATATATATATATATATATATATATATATATATATATATATATATATATATATATATATATATATATATATATATATATATATATATATATATATATATATATATATATATATATATATATATATATATATTATATATATATATATATATATATATATACATATATATATATATATATATATATATATATATATATATATATATATATATATATATATATATATATATATATATATATATATATATATATATATATATATATATATATATATATATATATATATATAATATATATATATATATATATATATATATATATATATATTTATTTATATTTATTATACTTTGTCGCTGTCTCCCGCGTTTGCGAGGTAGCGCAAGGAAACAGACGAAAGAAATGGCCCTACCCCCCCCCATACACATGTATATACATACGTCCACACACGCAAATATACATACCTACACAGCTTTCCATGGTTTACCCCAGACGCTTCACATGCCTTGATTCAATCCACTGACAGCACGTCAACCCCTGTATACCAAATCGCTCCAATTCACTCTATTCCTTGCCCTCCTTTCACCCTCCTGCATGTTCAGGCCCCGATCACACAAAATCTTTTTCACTCCATCTTTCCACCTCCAATTTGGTCTCCCTCTTCTCCTCGTTCCCTCCACCTCCGACACATATATCCTCTTGGTCAATCTTTCCTCACTCATTCTCTCCATGTGCCCAAACCACTTCAAAACACCATCTTCTGCTCTCTCAACCACGCTCTTTTTATTTCCACACATCTCTCTTACCCTTACGTTACTCACTCGATCAAA
This sequence comes from Panulirus ornatus, assembly GCF_036320965.1. Classification (NCBI taxonomy): domain Eukaryota; kingdom Metazoa; phylum Arthropoda; class Malacostraca; order Decapoda; family Palinuridae; genus Panulirus; species Panulirus ornatus. Next base: position 2,907,208 of record NC_092225.1, read on the forward strand.
CCACCTCACACCACACATTGTCCTCAAACATCTCATTTCCAGCACATCCATCCTCCTGCGCACAACTCTATCCATAGCCCACGCCTCGCAACCATACAACATTGTTGGAACCACTATTCCTTCAAACATACCCATTTTTGCTTTCCGAGATAATGTTCTCGACTTCCACACATTCTTCAAGGCCCCAAGAATTTTCGCCCCCTCCCCCACCTTATGATCCACTTCCGCTTCCATGATTCCATTCGCTGCCAGATCCACTCCCAGATATCTAAAACACTTCACTTCCTCCAGTTTTTCTCCATTCAAACTCACCTCCCAATTGACTTGACCCTCAACCCTACTGTACCTAATAACCTTGCTCTTATTCACATTTACTCTTAACTTTCTTCTTCCACACACTTTACCAAACTCAGTCACCAGCTTCTGCAGTTTCTCACATGAATCAGCCACCAGCGCTGTATCATCAGCGAACAACAACTGACTCACTTCCCAAGCTCTCTCACTCACAACAGACTTCATACTTGCCCCTCTTTCAAAAACTCTTGCATTTACCTCCCTAACAACCCCATCCATAAACAAATTAAACAACCATGGAGACATCACACACCCCTGCCGCAAACCTACATTCACTGAGAACCAATCACTTTCCTCTCTTCCTACACGTACACATGCCTTACATCCTCGATAAAAACTTTTCACTGCTTCTAACAACTTGCCTCCCACACCATATATTCTTAATACCTTCCACAGAGCATCTCTATCAACTCTATCATATGCCTTCTCCAGATCCATAAATGCTACATACAAATCCATTTGCTGTTCTAATTATTTCTCACATACATTCTTCAAAGCAAACACCTGATCCACACATCCTCTACCACTTCTGAAACCACACTGCTCTTCCCCAATCTGATGCTCTGTACATGCCTTCACCCTCTCAATCAATACCCTCCCATATAATTTACCAGGAATACTCAACAAACTTATACCTCTGTAATTTGAGCACTCACTCTTATCCCCTTTGCCTTTGTACAATGGCACTATGCACGCATTCCACCAATCCTCAGGCACCTCACCATGAGTCATACATACATTAAATAACCTTACCAACCAGTCAACAATACAGTCACCCCCTTTTTTAATAAATTCCACTGCAATACCATCCAAACCTGCTGCCTTGCCGGCTTTCATCTTATGCTAAGCTTTCACTACCTCTTCTCTGTTTACCAAATCATTTTCCCTAACCCTCTCACTTTGCACACCACCTCGACCAAAACACCCTATATCTGCCACTCTATCATCAAACACATTCAACAAACCTTCAAAATACTCACTCCATCTCCTTCTCACATCACCACTACTTGTTATCACCTCCCCATTTGCGCCCTTCACTGAAGTTCCCATTTGCTCCCTTGTCTTACGCACTTTATTTACCTCCTTCCAGAACATCTTTTTATTCTCCCTAAAATTTAATGATACTCTCTCACCCCAACTCTCATTTGCCCTTTTTTTCACCTCTTGCACCTTTCTCTTGACCTCCTGTCTCTTTCTTTTATACATCTCCCACTCAATTGCATTTTTTCCCTGCAAAAATCGTCCAAATGCCTCTCTCTTCTCTTTCACTAATACTCTTACTTCTTCATCCCACCACTCACTACCCTTTCTAATCAACCCACCTCCCACTCTTCTCATGCCACAAGCATCTTTTGCGCAATCCATCACTGATTCCCTAAATACATCCCATTCCTCCCCCACTCCCCTTACTTCCATTGTTCTTACCTTTTTCCATTCTGTACTCAGTCTCTCCTGGTACTTCCTCACACAGGTCTCCTTCCCAAGCTCACTTACTCTCACCACCCTCTTCACCCCAACATTCACTCTTCTTTTCTGAAAACCCATACAAATCTTCACCTTAGCCTCCACAAGATAATGATCAGACATCCCTCCAGTTGCACCTCTCAGCACATTAACATCCAAAAGTCTCTCTTTCGCACGCCTGTCAATTAACACGTAATCCAATAACGCTCTCTGGCCATCTCTCCTACTTACATAAGTATACTTATGTATATCTCGCTTTTTAAACCAGGTATTCCCAATCATCAGTCCTTTTTCAGCACATAAATCTACAAGCTCTTCACCATTTCCATTTACAACACTGAACACCCCATGTATACCAATTATTCCCTCAACTGCCACATTACTCACCTTTGCATTCAAATCACCCATCACTATAACCCGGTCTCGTGCATCAAAACCACTAACACACTCATTCAGCTGCTCCCAAAACACTTGCCTCTCATGATCTTTCTTCTCATGCCCAGGTGCATATGCACCAATAATCACCCACCTCTCTCCATCAACTTTCAGTTTTACCCATATCAATCGAGAATTTACTTTCTTACATTCTATTACATACTCCCACAACTCCTGTTTCAGGAGTATTGCTACTCCTTCCCTTGCTCTTGTCTTCTCACTAACCCCTGACTTTACTCCCCAGACATTCCCAAACCACTCTTCCCCTTTACCCTTGAGCTTCGTTTCACTCAGAGCCAAAACATCCAGGTTCCTTTCCTCAAACATACTACCTATCTCTCCTTTTTTCACATCTTGGTTACATCCACACACATTTAGGCACCCCACTCTGAGCCTTCGAGGAGGATGAGCACTCCCCGCGTGACTCCTTCTTCTGTTTCCCATTTTAGAAAGTTAATACAAGGAGGGGAGGATTTCTGGCCCTCCGCTCCCGTCCCCTCTAGTCGCTTTCTACGACACGCGAGGAATACGTGGGAAGTATTCTTTCACCCCTATCCCCAGGGATAATATACATATATATATACATATACACATACACACACATACACATACATACGCACATATACACACACACACATACATATATATATATACACATGAAAAATGTAAGAAACAATTTAGAAAACTGAAACTTCTAGCTTGAAATGAATGAAAAAATGAATGTCACATAATGGTTCAACCTCTGGCTATGGAAAAAGGAAATGTATAATTTATTTATATATATATATATAGCACGCCATGAAGTGGACAAAACATATGATGTGGTAAAGCAAATACAGTGAGCGAAAGGAACATCATGAAGTGTGGTTCATCTGATGGAAAATATTTCACCTGGAGTTGCGGTCTTGATTCTAGCAGACGAGAATCAGTGGTGACAATGATGAAAAGAAAGGCTGGCGACAGGTGTGGTGAATAACAAGCGTGTGTATACGTGTGTGTGTGTGTGTAACCGGGGGACGCCGGCCGTGCCCTGTGAAGGGGGTCATCTTTCATATCCGAAGGAGAGAGCGGCAGGTTGCTAGAAGTGATAGATGTAGAGGTAAAACAAGATCTAAAAGAAAACGAGACTTTATTGTGAATCTGAAACGTTAGTGTGGTGAAGAGCGGAGTGTGCTGAGGCCATAAGAGCAGCTGGAGAGAAAGCAAATGTGACGGAGCATCAGCAAGGAGTGAATTTAGGAGCAAGAACATCGTGGTCAGAGTGAGGGACAGGAACAGAACAAGGCGAGATGGTCATGGAATGGGTCGATGTGAACGAGCATGCTATCTCCTGAGTGGTGGCTAATATCATTGCTAGGACCACCCTGCGTCAGGTCGGGAATATTGGCATATTGACCGACACTACATATGGAAGGATCCTGCCATCACTAGAGTAACAAGAGGAGTTCCTCAGGTTTTAATCTTGGGCCACAGATATTCACGGTCTCTGTGTATAAATTGCTAAAGGAATTCAAATCGAACCTTAATATGTTTTTGGGTAATAGTGAGAAAGGAATTAGGGAAATACTGTCTAGGATCGCCACAACGTACAAAGAGCCTTAAATAAGTCTCGCTCTTGGCGGGTACATGGTTTATGAAGTTCAGCCAAACGAAGTTCAGTGTCTTGATGAGCATCCAATCTGTCGCAAGAGCACTACAGAAGGAGGGTTTTTAGGAGGTAAATTAAATTGCGTTTATTAGGCCGACATTAGAATACGCATTTCTCTACTGAAGGAAGATAGAAGTGATAGAAAACGTCCAATGGAAAGCGATATGATATAATAAGGGAGCTGAGATACAGAGAGAAGATAGAGGTCATGGATTTTTCTAGGACTGAAAAGAGAGGAAAGAGGCAAGAAAGATTACAAGTTAAAAATTATCCTTCTTGATAAAATCATTGATGAACAGCTCTTCCAAGCAGACAAAAAGAGATCAAAGAAAAAGTATTGAAATACGTAGATAGGCATATATTGATCGAGATTGTCACATCCTTCGTTAGACGAGAATTAGAATATGTTTCTCAAGTTCGGTCACCTCACTCAGAGAAACACACAGAACAAACAGAGAAGGTGCAGAGGAAGGCAACAGATGTTGCCCTCAGGCTAAGAGAGCTGCGTTGCTAGAAAAGGCTTGATACTTTAAAGTTGCCCATTATGGAAGAGAGAAGAATGAGGTCATCTAACCCTCTGATAGTTGTATTGTCCGAGACCTAGGATGTTTCCTTTTTCACTTCTCATTCAGCTTCACATCCTTTCATTGTCCCTGTTATAGCACTGTGAGCTGAGAGGATCAGTATGTCGTTGGTTGTCAGAGGTTTCATGATTTTACCAATCATTTCTGTTGATAAATGGCTAGCCTTGTAAACTTTGTTGATGAATTTTCATTTCAAACAAAATCCAAGCTCTGGTCCCCTCTGGCATTGAGTCTCTTGCAGTCGTCCTGGGCTTTGTCAGACAAATGACCATATGTTATCTAGAAATGTTTCTTTGATTTGCAAGGTACCATTACTCCACAGCAAGTGAATCCCATTTCCAGGAAAATTTGGAAATAGAAACGATTTTTCATCATTTTTTAGCCGCTTCAGTCTTGCTCATCATAGGCCAAAGCACACATTTTCCTGATCATTGCAATCTTTTCACATTGCTCTTCTTAATGACCATCCTGCTCACATCGATTTTACTTTTTTTGTCAATTCATAGACCGAATATTCCTTATACTGTCTTGGTTGTGACTGAGAACCTGCCTGAAACAGGCCATGGTGTCAGCTGACACTGTAAGTAATGCGGCTTCAGCGTCGTCACCACATGAATTCACATGAATCGTACCGGTAACAGGAAAATATCGAAAACATCAGTAAAGGGCAGAGATTATCATATTCCTTAACTTAATTTATGGTTTGTGTTATTAAAGGCATTTTTTCTTTATCTATACGGTAGGAGTATACTACTCTTATTTCATCTGTTATGATTTGATAAATTGTCCGCTTTCCGACATGTAAAAGAAAAAATAGATTATTATATATTATGATAACTTGTGAGTGAACACTTACGGCACTCCAAGATGTCTACGGCGCCCGGCTGGGAAAAATTGGGTTAAATCCTTGGCACCAGGGGTCGGTGGGCTCTAACTTTCATTTGGTCTTTTTAGTCATGTCACATTTCTCTCTTTGTTACAGAAGTGTGTATATAATGAATAGAGAAGTTACATGGCGCTTGTACAACAACATTTTGAAATGTGTCCTAGAGATAATTGATAGGTTTGTAAACAAGGTGATAGTTACTGTAGTCAATTGCAGGACAGAAAACAACACTTTACTCTCCTACATCACAAACATTTTGTCTATGATTATAAATACTTTTGCTTAAATCTCTCCTTGTTTCACCACTATGTATACATTTGTCTGAATACACTTACAAGGTATCATGCATGATGTAGACCAATGCCTATGATATCTATAAGTCTGTTTCTCATGAGCATTACTTTCATGGAATTTGTATATATAGATACAATATACAGTCAGATTTTTGGTAATTTTCGTACAGAAAAACCTTGATACTTCTATAATTGAAAATTATTTTTGCTTAGCCCAATGAGCCTGTTTTCCTACTGGGTTAGTAAACTTATATAAAATGATTTTTGGGGGAATACTTATGAAATTGTCAAAATTTCAAGAATGTCGTCGT